>NW_027306031.1:0-7069 GCF_039555335.1 Amphiura filiformis
GAAGATAAAATGTGCTGACCTTAAAAGATTGAACAATGTTTAAGACTACCGCTATTCATTTGAAATAATGCACTTATTGTTCATCTCCTCTATGGAGATATTTTCCATGGCGGCCATCTATGATCATGCTTGAGGTTTCACCAAACAAACCATGGGTTTTGAGGTCTTATATTTTTTGTTGTATGTCAACAAAATCGATTAAATTTTCAGGATGATCTTATTTTCATGTTGTTATAAGCAAATATAATGTTCCAGATAACGCAAGTTAATAAATACATTAAGAAAAAGTACCTTAAAGTTGCACTTTCTGTTAGTATTCCTTTTGGACTTTAACTTTTTAACATGTTCTAGCAGCCCTATATAAAACCGTGACACTCGAAAGACCATATCTCTGGAATGAAACGTCCGATTAAGATTATTTGAACGCCAAAATGTTTCTTTCATCAATTCCCAGCCAATAAGTTAGGTCTGAATCAATTTAAAAGTACTTCAATTTTTAGTGGACATGCCTAGTATTAGACCAAATTTCTCTCTAAATTCATTTTTCTGCATTGATCACGTTTCATACCCGGGTGTTTTGATGAATATTTTAAACTCATTTATCACAAATAATCGGCCTAATTTCTTTCATGAAATTTTTATAAAGCTTTTCATTTGCATTTTGAAAGCAATTACTCGGATTATATCGGATTCTCTCATCGTAATCTCTTTAAAAGCTTTATCAATGCTCGGTGTTAAACATAATAAAAGTTGGTGATAAAGAATACCTGAAGGACAGTCTTCTTGAATTAACAAAAAAACTTTTCATTAAAAATATATATAGCGACAACCACGAAAGAAATTACTTTTGAGGTCCTCGCATTCCTTCCAAAGACATTTTTTCATTGAAAGATAAAAAATAGTTATCAATAGTCATGATCAACGCTCTGCAGGGTCTATTGTTCTATTGTTTCCGATTAGAACGCTGACATATTGGAAAATGTTGCCAATCAATATTCATGAGTTTGTACATTCAACCTCCAGTTTTCGAAATTGGGTGACTTGTGTTTGACAGGTGTGAAATACATCTGACTGGGCGTTTTAATTACGTAACGAATAAAGGCATTGACATCATCGAATGGCTGCCCAGTGCTGTTATGTGTTTAGTTATTATATAGGCCTAATAATTATTATTAAATGTATTCATCATTCCTTTCTTTTCCCTTCTCTGTACATATTCTTTCCTAGGCCTACACTTTATATCAGTCCCTCGCTCTCATTGTCCCCTCTCACCGTCCATCTCTCATTCTCATCATTTTCCTTATACTTCTATTTATCTACTTGTCTTTATTATATCTTTTCATTTCTCCCTTCCTCCAGCCCTCTCTCAATCTCCATATCCCCTCCTCCCCTCTTCCTCCCTCCTCACCTCCCAAGACTTAAAATTAAATGGAAATTTCTTAAAAACAACCTTTATAGGCCTATACTTATACTTACATGTATACGTATAGCGATTACCATTATAGTGTAATATAAAGTCTGCACAAAAAGAAACTCAGCTGTTACAAACACGGCTACAGCTTCAGAACTAATAATTGTTTTCACAATATTTCAACATAGAGGGAAGGATGAATTATTTACACGCATTTTGATACCACATTTGTCAAATGTTGTTCAATATTAACAACACAGTGGTGTTTTAAAGAAAATACCCGAATTTAAAAGTTGCAGTTTACAGCGATCAATTTGGTTATTATGCCAGCACGATAGCACGTAAAGTCCGCCATTATCTTCACGCTTACTTCAAATCAATACAAATAGCTGCAACTTTTATATTCGGCTATTTTTCTTCCAAAACACTGCTGTATTGTTAATATTGAACAAAAATTGGACAAATTGGGTATCAAAATGCGCGTAAATAAACCATCCCTCTTTTTATGTTGAAATAATGTGAAATCAATTATTAGTTCTGAAGCTATGGGCGTGTTTATAACAGCTGAGTTTCTTTTTGTGCAGACTTTAGATAGGAAATGGCAGCCTTCATACATTCTAATGTTTAATCGATCAGCAAGAGCATTCAATTTATTTAAATGAAGCGCCTACAGTCAGGTGGGTGGTAAAGATGGTTGCATCGACAGCTAAAGCCTCCTTTAGGCTGCGTTCACATAGAAGTATACTATTCGGGTATACGGTGCACGTTTTGCAGGTGCACGCGTATAGCTCAAATCGAGCAAGGCAATTTCATAGTACCGGGTCACATAAGGCTACGATCGCATAGAAGTATACTATTCGGGTATACGATACACGTTTTGCCGGTGCACGCGTATAGCTTAAATCGAGCAAGGTAATTTCATAGTACCGGGTCACATAAGAGCTATTCGAAAAGGCCGTATACCTGCGTATAGTTTAGTATAGTGGGAATCGTGCGTGTTCGATTTTAGTGCAGCGTATACCGTCCTAATTTTAAAAACCTAAACCATATGTGGGCAAATTCATTTTTTTAATAGATGCACCAGGGGGATGACACTCTATTCACGTGGTTTCTTTTCCAACGCTAAAAGATTACGAATTTTGGTGGTTTGTAAATGAAAAGTGTCCGCACTATCGATTGATTACGTAACTGTTATGAATAATTTATTAGTTTTTCAATGCAATCGCCTCGACCCATTAATACATAATCTGTATTTATCAAAGTACTTGGAATAGCAATCTGGTGAGTTCACTGAACTACGCCCAAATACTGATGGAGTTTTAATGGCGCTTAATCCTCTCCATACACAGATGAACAAATACAATAGGAGAAGGTCAACATATGACCTCCTATATGACATGTTATATGAGATGTACAACAACCTGAATATCATAAAGATCAGTGTTCGTTTGTGCATATGAACTGCATATTTACAATACTAAATATTACTCGTTATATATTATGTCAAATATTGGTATTATGACAACACGGTATATACATTGTATATAAAACGACTAATAGATCCTACTATCATGGCGTCAGGTCATTGGTTCATCATATCCCGTATGTTTCTTAAAATTCATTCATATTTGAGACAAATTTCTGTGCCCATTTTATAGGCGTACAGGTGGATCCGGTTTTTATTGTCATTTCATTTCTTTTTGATGAAAGAATTAAGGTTTTCCACTGCACGGAGGCCACTATGTGATACTAATTTAATGCTATTTGTAAATGAATGCGGATTCCCGGTTGTTGTTTTTCCACAGTGTGACAACTGTCCACCCATCCAGACAACATCATCACATAATAAAACGTCTGTATTTTTACGATGAGTAAATATTAAACTGAACTTTGCCTTGGAACATTGTGTAAGACGGTGTAAGATTTTGTGGGCGCCCTCAACATTATTATCCTCTTTGTATCCGTAAATGACATGGCATAGACTGTGTGAATTCTATGAAGACTAGGGGCCTACTTATACATGGGGTCATATCCATGGACACAAGTAACGATAATTGACAACACGATACGCGACTGTATTTAGGGAGGCTAACCACTAATAATTAATAATGCCGGGTAGGGCCTACTCCTGGGCGACTCGTGTGGGCAAGGACGCTTAGGACGGTGACCAAATGAGTCTCAAATTTCACCGGGGAGGGGCACTCAAGTATGATAATGTAGGCCTATACGCATGTGTGGCCAACTTTTTTAAACACCCCCCTAAAACGAGTTTTACCCTACCAGCAAATTTAGGATCAATAGGCCTAAGCTAACTTAATACACTAAAGGAAGTTTTGGATGAGAAAACGGACATTTGATGAGAAACGGCCAAAATGATGAGAATTTAAATTTTCTCATTCTTTTGGATGAGAAACTTCCTGGTGTGTGTGTCAATCATTATTGTCTTATTAAAATCCGGGACTTTGGTTGACCTGTGCTAGACTCCAGCACATGTTAATGACGCAAAGACAGTTGTGGTAACACCATGGTCGCAGACCTGCAAAAAAGCTCAAAACAGATAGTAATGAAACCAGTTTTATTTTCCTTGCTCTAGCGAGTTCACAGAGAAGGTGTTTCTAGTACAATGCAGCGTCGGACTCTAGCTGAGAGCGTAGCCTGAGTCCAAACGGACTCCAAGAAGGGCTCTCCATACACAAATGAACAAACACAGAAAGTAGTCTCCTCCGTGACCAGCTTGATTTCGATGGAGCGAAACCAAATTGGCTGCAGAGGAGACGGGTAATTTTGCCATGCAAATGAGGTGAGTGCCCTCTCAAGAATAACTACTCTCTGGATGCACTATCTAATTCTGCACATTATGACACCTCATTGAATGCAATGTGACCTCAAGAAGTAAAGTTACAAGCATTTGATAAGACGAAGAAAATGGGTAAACTGACATACTCGCTATCCCGGGGGGGGGGCACATCAAAAAATTTTGGTGGGTATGCTCCCCCGGAATTTTGAGGTGGTGGGTCTTTGGGAGCTGATGGCGTACCGGTAAAAGGGGTCTTTCGGAGCTGCGAACCGGGCTGTGAACAAGTAAAATGGGGTCTTTTGGAGCTGCGAAAGTCAAAATCAATGGTCTTTCTTGGCTTTTTGGTTGAAAATCGCCTGAAAAAACAAGAAATATGAGGAATGAGCAATTTTGGGTCTTTAGAGCTGAAATTATCAAAATCAAGGGTCTTTTCGGAGCTGTATTTTGGTAAAAGAAAGGGGGTTTTTCGGAGCTGCGAAACCAAAAAAGGGGGGTCTTTCCGGGGGAGCATATCCGTATGGTCATTTGTGTTGAGTGCCCCCCGGGCTCGCTATCCGCTATACGAAATTCGATCAGGCTGAGTTCACATAGTATACTCCTATATGAACTCAGCCTGATCGAATGAGCGTATTTCGTATAGCGAATACCGTATACCGTATACTTCTATGTGAACTCAGCCTTATAGACCTCAGACCCACACAAGCACACATTGGGATACGTGGATACAATGGTACCACTTTACACATGACTGCCCTTACACATGACTGTGTTGTGGTCACTTATTGATACTCGCCTGTTGTGTAGAGCGTTAATATGATGCCGGATCAGTGACCAATTTAATGGCGGAACCCCTTTATTCGAAACAATGGTACCACTTTTTTTATGAATAGCCTGTCGCAACTTCTAATCGGCATCAAACGAACAAAAGATTATATAATCTATTGCGACTCTATTTCTTTTAAAAGCTCTTTGGTCATGATAGTCAACGAGCATAATAGACTACCCATTTTGGAAATACTATCGGACAGCAACGTGTATGGCAAGCCAATGGGTTCAAAAGCGTAGAACTGCTACGCGTAGCTTCTTTCTCGTTACGTGCAGCTGTTTAACCAATCAAAATAGTCAAATTTAATCACGTGGTTGGGTCGTTAGCTGCGCGTAGTATAGATGCTAGGTATCCTCTTTCACAATTATTATCTTGTAATTAATTTGCGGAATTAGCATAGATAACGAGCGGGTAAGGAGGCCAAATCACAGCACGTGTCAAGAGAACATGTTGCTAATGCCTGGCTAAAATGACACAAAGCATATTTATTTAGTGTTTCCAAGTTTACACCATGTTTAATAGCAAGTAACTTTATACTCAGGCTGTATTAGCGGTGCAGGGATATGAAGGTCAAACAACAACTACTACTGATGTAAAGCGCTGTGTAAAAGATATTGAAGGAAAGCGATATCACATGCCACTGTGTAAATATGGAGAGAGTAAATGGGTCATCATTTTTTTCGGAACGGGGGTCCTAAATTGACAAAAAGTCGGCGTCAATAAAATTGGGGCCCTCACTATTTCGGCATCAAAAATGTTATGACCCCCGACTCCCACCACCGATACACCTTACCCCCTCGACAGGCTAACATTGTATCGAACTCAGTCTTTTTGAATACAATAAACACACTATCTGTAGTCATCTTGTGACTCCCCTGCATTTTGTCATTATCAATTTGATGACCCCTCCCCCATTATTTTCTTTCCAAAAAGTATGAAGCCCCCTATATTTGGGATCCCTTCCGAAGAAAATGATAGCCCCCTAAATATAGAACAATCATCATTCTGTTCAGATGTTACTTTAATAGCACCTATACCATTTTTTTGCTGATATACTACAGATATTTTCATTTACAAAAATTAACAACGTAATATTTGTGAGAGAGGATGTTTACATCAGCTCCACGTGTTTAAAACCGCGAATCTGGTAGTTGGTTAATAAGCTGCATGTAACGAGAAAGAAGCTACGCGTAGCAGTTCCACGCTTTTTGAACCCATTGGCTTGCCATAAACGTGCAGTGCACAGTATTTTTAATGGGACCTGAGAGCATATCAGACTCATGAAATTACATTCTGAATACGAGGAATGTCCTTCAGATATCAAATAAGTTTGATTTTTTTTTAATTCGACATATCTCTGCGGCATATGCCTATTGTATTCCTCATATTTTCCTTACCCAAGCGGTATTAAAATGAATTTACTAACTGTAACTAATTGTCAACCCTGAATTATACAGACCCAATTTCCCTTTTTTATGCTTTTATTTATTTTTTATAATGTGGACAAAACAATTTACTGGGTAGGCATTTTTGGGCAATGGGCAAGGTGAATTTACTGGGTGGGCAAAATAATTTACTGGGTGGGCAAATGCACACCCAGATGCCTGTTATTTACCTCCCTGCTCTGTTCCACCTTTTCTCAACATTGAGTATTTTTAACATGTTTTGAGAATTTGCAGATTTGTTGTAAATCTCTTTAAAAAGAGGGTCATTGGTGTTAGCTGATAAAAAAGGGGGGTCATTGGGTGTGAAGGTGATGAATGGAGCTGATGAAAAAAGGGGGTTCATTGGGTGTAGAGGCTTGCCTCAAAAACGTAGAAGCCCTGCACTTTGTCTCTTTTTTTGCAGGTTTACATGGTCCAATAATCACAAGATGACTGACATGTGTGTAACAAAGACAACAAAATCACTGCTGTTTGATTACTTCCTTCGCCTGTGATTGGCCATCACTGTGATACATGGTCAAAAACCAATAGATGACTGACATGTGGTAACAAAAGGAACCGAATCACTGCAAGTGGATTAATTCCTGTAT
>NW_027306032.1:0-7028 GCF_039555335.1 Amphiura filiformis
GAACACAGACCGAGACAAGACGTACAGTGTCGACGCCCTATACGATAAATATAAATTTAATACTCCGTTGGTGAGCGACGGGCGAGTGGTAGTGAGCGACAGGCGAGTGGTATTTCACTGAACGCAAGAAAAGGAGTTCTATCTGATTGGCTAGCAATCGATCGCTTAGGTCGCTCAGTAGTCAACTACAAACTCAAAATGGAGCAATGTATTCAATTCGATTGAATCGATTATTCTATTATTGACGTAGATAAAGAGAGTGATAGTGTGTCAATAATGTACATTGTATTGCACCTGGTTTTACATGCATTCCTTTATATAATTATTTTCTCAAAGAGTTGAATATTATCACAATTTTTACAACGGATTTCAAATGTTTTACATCAAAATTGCAGTTAAACATAGCCACAGCAAAATACCGGTCCTCACTAATTAGTTAATTTAATTTCCAGGTTGTTAATTTAAACGAAACCTGTGATTTACGTGACAACAAATAAAATTTTCTTGCAATAGAAATATCATATGGGATACTGATATGGTAGCCGCAACCGCCACAACGTGGAGCTGCTACGCGTAGCTGACTTTTTGCTCCGTGGAGCCAAATTGACCAATCATGTTAGAGTTTTTCATTACTCGGAGGTAAAACTGACCAATCAAGTACGACTTACTCATTACGTGAAGCGAATTTATTCATTAAGAATTTGCCAGACGAGCTTCACGTAGTTCACAAGGCTATCCTCGGTCACGAAAGTTATGATTCAAAAGTAGTTTATGAAAAGTACGAACCGACTTATTATTAAGATGGACATGCACTCACAAGAAACTCATACAGTATTGTACACAATTATATAGCTAGGCAGAGTGGTGGTAAACCATGAACCCCGCCATGAACATAATTCTGCGATCTGCAGTGTATCGCCGGGAGCTGATTTGTACATCTTGCGCGGCGTGGCCTGCGGAATTCGACCTTCAGCAAACCAGTTCGGATTTACTTTACAGTTAGGACGCTGGACTACCGATTGTTATTGTTCTGCAAGGCTCACTCAGTCATTTGTGACGTGTCATGTCAAAAGGAGACACTTTTGGGCAGGTTATCAATTTTAAGGTTTTTACATATATGAAATAAAGAGATATTTTGCTCCACAACGCCATTTTCCACAATGAAATTGGATATTCATTAGCGAAGATATTGAGTTCGTAAGTTGTGGTATTATGAAATTGGAAATTGAGATATGGGGCTTTCAAAATATTATTGACAATGTTGAGATTAGGAATTACCTTCAGAAATGCCTCAAAAATTACAAGATGCCAGTTATATTCCGGTCTGAAACTATCAGACAATATTTTTTAACATTAATAACATCACAAATTCATAACAAACCTTAAATTGTGAAAAATCACCCCCAGGTCAGATTTTGGCTATTTCTCAATTTACGATCCTGCCCAAAAGTGTCTCCTTTTGACATGACACGTCACATTTAATAAGGCAATACAAACGATCGAATTTGGTATTCAAATGAACAAAATTTTGAGTTACACCTTGTCAGTGTAAAATTTTTTTTTTTTTCTAAATGAAAAGCAAGAATTTTCATTTTTTCATTATATGTCAGGAAAAACTGTAATGCTTGATACTGTATTTTTTTTCAAATCTTAGTGTTAAACTTAGTCGTGAAATTCAGTCATTTAGTGTAAGATTTTCGATTTTGATAGGCTTCAACTCTGCCCGCGAGCCTTTTTGGATCAATCTTTTTAGCTTTTCAAAGTAATATAGTTCGCTAAAGAATGATTTTTCTCAACTTTCTAACGCACATCACCGTGAGCGATATATCATAGTTTTGTCAGAATTTCCGTTTTATTCCATAATTTTTTTTTTTTTTTTTGAAAATTTTCAAATCCACACATGCAATTTTATGCTAATCATTATTGTGGATCGATATCTCTGGGTGCCCGGCCTGGATACAGTGTTGCCAGAACTTCAATATAGCAAAGAAATTACCTAGTGTTTCAATTGTCATGAAGGTGACTGGGTATAGTGCCTTTTGTTTGTGTTTGTTTGAAATTGCTTAAACCCACCGAAAGTCATAATGAAGCAGCCAAAACAATACAAGGTTAAACATGGAAGTTTATAACAACCTATTATAATGACCTAAAGGAAAAATCATTTATGGCAACAATGAGCCTTGCATTGTAAGTCATGGTTAAAATGTGTTGAGTACACACCTCACCCCCATAGGCCTACATAATATTACATACCGGTACCTTATAATATTTATATAGCACGGCATTTAGCCTACATTTAGAAAGTAGGTCCTATAGCGCTAAATTATGACAAATAGGCCTACACAAACCCGAACGCAAGTCTGAAGGGTGTAATGAAAATGCCAACCCGCGATGGGGGGGGTCATTCAAAATTCACCTGGAGATAGGAGGGACAGATAATTAAAATCCCCTCTAATAACACGCGAATTTTTCTAGGTTTGGACAGTGGATTTTCCCAAGGACCTCATCCTAGGTAAATAAACAAACAAACAGACAAAATGGTTTTCATAATCATGGAATCCATAGCCCCTATAAATTGAAGTTGCAGGCTATCACGGGAGCAAATTTCCAAAATTCACCTCATTTACCAGAATTGGGGATTTGGGCTACCAAATCGCTGGTCAGGCAATCCTGGTTTTCAATGGAAAAGGGACCTGGTTGACAACAATTGAAATATCGATTATTTCTGCTGGTTGTTCTCGAGATAAAGTACTGAGTTTGACATTTTCCGGAGCTTGAAGGAAAAAGGGTAAAATAAAAACGGAAATTCTGACAAAACTATAATATATAGACCCACACGATGTGCTTTACAGAGGTGGGAAATATCTTTCTTTAGCAAACTATATTAGTTTGAGACGCTAAAAATGAATTCCGTAAAAAGCTCACGGGCGAACTAAAGGCCTATAAAAATCAAAAATATCACACTAAAAGACAAAATATGATGCTTGAATTTTAACACCAGGATTTTGAAAAAAATGTATATCCAAGCACTATGTCTTTAACTGACATTACTGAAGAAAAAAAAAATATTGCTTTATATTTGACCGAGAAAATAAATTTCATAGCAAAAGGTGTATCTCTGAATTGTGCTGATTTTAACATGTATCGATCGACTTTTAGCGCGACTATGCATTTCTAAAGAATTGGTAGTCCCGCGTCCTAACTGTTTATATACTAGTAGTAGGCCATACATACTGTAGTTACGGTACTGCCCGTTTTCCTATACACAATACTCAATGCGCTCACCATTGACGCGTGACCTAGTGTATGTTAGAAGTATTATGCCATTGCCTAGTTGACGTCACTGTGTAAAAAATAACCAGCCAATATTTAAGTATTCTCTGAAATTCTAGAAAATATAGTTTTGTAACATTTCCTAAATTTTTTAGCTAATTTAGGTGTTTGGAAATATTGGTACTTTTGTGTTTTAGGAAGGATATATAAATTAGGGGTTCATTCATATATTTTTCATGACTAAACGGTTGTTTATGCCCGAGGGCCGCTTGCGGCCTTGAGGGCATAAACTTTCGTTTAGTCATAAAATATGAATGAATTCCGTTCATACATTCAGAACATTTGTGATTCTTATTTCATCAAAATAATAACAAAAAATAACAAGTAACATCATTAAAAACCATGATTTTCTTTCGCTTTTTCTACCCCACGATCGCACATCCGGGCCACCGGGCATAAACGTTATGCCCGGCTCTTGACCAATCACGCGCGCCTTTATATAGCGCGTATGTATGAACGACAGATAACACCAAAAATATGAACAAATTATTTCTAAACCGTGTTAAGTCTGCAAACCATTATGCTTCTCATTTTCAAGAACGCTGGTTAACAATAAGCAGACTATTGTCTCATTTCGTAAACAAAAGCCCATACAGTATTGTTACCTTGCGTTCGCTTTATAATCATTCACCCAACTGAAACTATAATACCAGCTCATTGCTCATTGCACAGGTAAAACAGACACAAGTGCAGTGTGTATTTAACCAGAGAGATCTGATGTAACATAGGTTGAGCTGTTTTCATGGAGTGTTATCTTGGTTTAATAGCTTTTAATGGGGTTTAAGTCCTTCAAAGGTCGTGGTGAATTCTACTGTGAACATGACTGCATCATGATTATTTTAAAGTCAACAACATTCAACAATATGATCACCGTGATAGTATGACAGTATCAGTACCGTGGGTGTCAGTGATCCTGGCCTGACACAGTAGACAAACAAACAAACACGCCACACACATGACACATGCATGCAAGGTAACATTGACTATACACTAATCAAACAATGGTATTGATCCTGTACAACTGTTTGTGGTTTATTTACATTCGATTCATTTAAAATCCCCATAGTAAACATTAATTTTGGCAAGAGTTTTTTCTCTCTGGAACGAGGATGCATCAACTGGCTCCGCGTAATGAAAAGATCTAACATGATTGGTCAATTTAGCTCCGCGAAGCGAAAAGTAAGCTACGCGTAGCAGCTCCACGTTGTGGCGGTTACGACCAGCCATATCTGATCATGCGAAAATCGTAAAAACATAGAATAGAAACAGTGTGGCAGACTCTCAAAATCTCACATTGTATGCTTAGCCTGAGTCGCTCGGCCTATCTCGAATAAAATCACCATGCGTAGCTGTTGAAAAACGTGAGGATTCATCGTACTATCACGGCAATTTTTGACACGAAGATATAGGGACGATGATGGTGTGAGACGATGCGCAGTAATTGATGGACGAATCTATCTTCATGTATATCCGGTTATTTGAGCTAATGACCGCCCCGTTATCTTGCTATCTCATGACAAAGTCATACGGGAAATTCTCTGCACAATGCCGGATATCATCAAGATTCCCCGACTTTGTTTCTTGCTCGCTACGCGTATTGGCCGTTGCCGGCAGGGTGTTAGCGTCAAGTCAAATAGTCGATGAATATTTTGGTCTCTAACTATAATATCGCTCATTTTGAAGAACAAAATTAATGAAAATTTTACCTGCTTTATACGACAAACACACAATGTTCCGTATTACTCGTCTGGCTGCCAATGTCATACATACCAGGAAACATATGCCACGCAGACAAATATTTTAACTTCCAAAACACATTAAACTCGGTACAAAAGATCAAGACAAAGTTCAAAGTGAAACTGGTGATCTGTAACATTTTATATATTAAAAACGGGTGTTTTTTTTAAATACATGTAACATGCAATTACAAAATAGATATAATTAGATACTAAAGGGACCGTTGGATATTTACGCCGGGGTATAGGCAGTTTTGACAAAATTTCGCCCCCCCCGCTCAAAATTTTCAAATTCCTTTTGTTTCCCCACTTTTCACATTCCTTTCATGGTTCTAGTAAAAAATCAGATTCATATCTAAAAATAAATTCGGAACCCCCCTTAAAACTCCAACCCCCACCCACCCCACGCCCACCCCGGCGCTAAAATAACGTTCAAAAATAAGTAAAACCATTATGAGATTGATTGGACTTTCAATACCCTATGACTGTCCAAAGAACATCGCTCGCCCATAAATCCCATTGAAGATATAGTAGAATTGAAGTTGTAATATTAAGGGGTGTAAAGAGGGCGGGAACCTGGTTTGGATTCCAGAAGGAGTATGCCTGTAAAAGACACAGCCATCAGAAAAGGACTAGCTCAGGTCGCCGCACGCCAAATAAGTTTTAAAAAAATAGGCAGAGCTGAGATTCGAGCCTGGTACCTCTCAGTTCTGAAACTCCGTGCATTACCACTAAGCCAAGTATCTTTTTGCTGTGAGAAGTTTGATAGTAGTCCTTGATATTGTTGTATAGAATAAATCAATACTGATATTTATCTAATGTACAATGTTATTCAAATAGACATTCCATATAACTAGGAATATGTGAAATGGCTATCAATTGATCAATCAATCAAGTTTTCAGTTTTCAAGTTATCAACAATCAATAATAAACCGATGAATCATGGAATACGACATCATCGTGAGCCAATCTGCATTCTGTTGCCTGAAAAAGTCGACGATCAGACTGAAATTCGACGATCAGACATGTCTAGGGAGTAGGGACATGTCTAGATATCAGCGTAAGTTTAAAACACATTGAAAACGCCAAATTGTAGTCACAAAATATATAATATTAGTAAATCACCAAGTGAATGGTAACGTAGGTATGTGGAAAAGAACTGTATTAACAATACACGGTTGTTTAAAGGGACCATTTATAAGTTTTTCAAACAAAACATCATGTGCAACCAAATTTTAGGCTTAAACTGCTAAATGTGATATCATACTAATGTATACAGATGCGTTTGAGTCATTCTTAACTTTAATTTGCCCACTTTTACAAAATTATTCTCTTTTATAGCATTTTATAGCTTTTTCGGATATAAAATGTATCTATTAATAAACAAAATTGGTGGCGCTATTTAGTTACTGGAAATTACTCTTTTTAAGCTTTTAATACAAATAATTCCTTTTATTGTTTGATAAAATATGTTTATAAAATTCCTCGTTGCTTGTTTTACCTATTTTAGCTGTTTTAATGGCAGTATTAATCACATATCCCTTGCAAATAAAGAAACATGATTTAGGATAAATAGCGCCATCTATAGTTTTTCATTTATTTCATAATGAAGCCAATTCTATATACATCAAACAACCGTGAATAACTAAGCATGTGGCAAAGATTTGTCGCCTTTTTGAAATATCACCAAAAATATCAAATTTTGGGAAAACGTCCCAAAATGTAAAACAAACATGAACCTTCCAAAATGAATACATATTCGCACTTGGCGGCCCAGTCACTATCTGCCGCTGTGATCTGGGGCAACTCGTCGCTTCCCCTCTCCAGTTACCTGTACTTCAAGTTTGCCAATACCCCAGCCCTTAAGTAACAACAATTTCTGAAACTAAAATACACATATCTGTTCGACGCCGCGCCAGTGTGTCCTTGTAGTAATAATAAGAAGTACAATGAACATTT
>NW_027306033.1:0-7016 GCF_039555335.1 Amphiura filiformis
AGGAGTTTGGGAGTTAGCTGGTTAGGTGTGTGTTGTAGCATCTATCGTTATGGAAGAGAATGCAGTAGAGAGTCCAGTGATGAATGGAGATAACTAAGATCAGACTCGTAGAAGAGGAGATGATGACGACGACAGTACTTGGTGAAGGGAGATGCTGGTCAGTATCAATATGCCCGTCTGCAGTGATGAGGGTGCATTCAGGTAACTGATGTGTGCTTGTTTTGTTTGTTTTGATTATTTGTTTGTTTACATATTGAACATTTTGCATTCTTGATGGACTGTTATTATGTGAGCTTTTTTTCCAATCCAATAAGATCAGCTTTCTTTGAAGTAGTACTACTACAGTGTAATACAATGGTTTCTTTTTCGCCAGTTATTAAAACAGTCTTCATACCAAGCAGCATTCTCTTCTGCAGCAATGAAAGATAACATGAAAGAACATTCTGGTTTTTTTGGCAGCAAGGTGTTTCTAGAAGTAAAACAGTTATCTGTTTGCCACAAAGTCCTATTTTAGTAAGGAAATGTGTTCTACAATAAGTACAATTGTTTGAAGATGGAATGAGAAGAAGATCAGCTTTGTGTGGATCAATTTGCTTAATTTTTCTAAGTATTGTCATTTTGCAGGATGTTAATTATTGTTGTTCTATTTGAAATTCGATCACTATTTTCTGTAGAAGATTTTGGGTATCTTCCATGGAGTAGGAATTTTAATGGAATTAATTAGGCAGTTCCATGATTGTAATCTTCATCCACTCTCTGTGGAAGATTCATATTGAATCTTCTCAGAGGGTGTATGAAATTCAAATGGAGCTGCTCTGGTCAAGCTACTCCATTTAAATTCCATTCTGTGGAAGATATTTCCAAAATCTTCCACAGGGGTAGTGTGGATTTCAAATGGAATTGCCCATTGTTAACATCCTGATGAAGATGTTTGCCACATCTGATGCATCCTTTAGAGGTTAATGGATAATACCCTCTCTCTCATTTTAAAGCGGGTTATAAATGTAATGGCAAATTCAAGTTGTTTTCAACTTTTGCATATGTATGGGCCAATTATGAATTGTAATCGATATTCACCCATTGCATGGTTCTGCAAAGAGTAGGGAGAGCCTCCCATCTGGCAGCATGCATGAATGGGAATTGGGAATTGCATGAAGTTACCTAATAGTAATACTTCCTTTCAAATCGTGTTGCCAGTTCGAGGCTCTCCCACATGGTGTAGCAGTGCAATAGGCTAATTGGCCTCATTAAGGACCCTGATCATCATTATCCAATTTTAGGCTTAATTGGCCTAATAAGGATCCTGATCATCATCATCAAATTTTGAGTCTATTTAAAATAAATGTCAGTTTAGGAGCAGCTTTAATATGCCTAATGGTTCAAATTATTGTATGAGTTGTGAAGATTTTGTTGTAAGTAATCAATTACTGGTGTGCACTGACAAAGCTGTAAAGGCTTTAAGGAAATTCAACAAAAATCAACTATAAAATACTTTCATGGTTCATGAAGGTATGCATTCTATACGGAAATAAAAGTAATTTCTGTACCAGTTAAATATTTTTGACATGTCGTAGTCACAGAAATATGGCTAAAATGTAAACCAAGATATGATGTAGCCTTTGAATTAACCCTAACACCCTTTAGGTACATTGCACATGCTAATTTCTAAACCCCTCAACCATAAGCAAATCCAACTCTCAATTTTCATCAAAAGACCAAAAGCCAATTTCCTATTGGAATCCAGTAAATAATGTTAGCTCAGTTATTTCAACAAAGGACCTTATCTCAATGACCTCCAAAAGTTGTTTATAAGCAAAGTACCAGACGCCAATATTCACCAATTATGGGATTGAGGTTTAGTGAAGGCCAGTACTTTGCATATATTTGGGAAATGGTGTTCAGTGGAGTCTGGTACTCCTGAGAATGTAATATTTGGACAGCACACCAATTTTGTCTTGTACAAATTTTTAAACAAGGCTTGCCAAATATTTGTATCCTTTATATACATGT
Organism: Amphiura filiformis; assembly: GCF_039555335.1. NCBI lineage: Eukaryota > Metazoa > Echinodermata > Ophiuroidea > Amphilepidida > Amphiuridae > Amphiura > Amphiura filiformis. The sequence continues at coordinate 2,011 of NW_027306033.1, forward strand.
ATAAAGAAAGTTATAGACTAAAGCTATGGATGCCATGCTATCAAGGCTCAATCGTTATTTATCCTTACTCTAGCATAAGTTCTGTACTCTTCGGGATATTGAACTTGATGTTGACTTCTTCCTCAAAAGCTGGGCAGTTCTGATTGGCTTTTTAATGATCATTATTTATGGTTACTAAATGGTTCAAACTGCCCAGTTGTTGAGGGTTCAGTGCGCACAAGTTCATGTCCACTTGGGCATCATGCAAGATGCTTATTCTAGTTTTGACCCAAACAGCTCAGATATTGTTCCTGATTACGTAAACCCAAACCGACTACCGATATATATACTAAACCTGACAAATCCATTACGCCTATTGATTACAAAACCTGAAAACCAATCCTGACAACCGATTTTCTTGAACTTGACCCTGATTTTTGCCTCCACCGATTCCAACCAAAACCAAACCGATATCCTGACTAACTGAAACCAACCCCTAACCACGCATTCTTGCCACAACCCTTGGAAGGACTAGCCTACAACCACTGATCTTAGGGTAAGTATTACCTCTAAAGGTTTAGTTGATATGATCACATTATAATAGAATTTAGGACAAACTTTGGTAATACAATCTAAATTATATTATTATATAGGCCTTGAAAGGCCTATGAATAAATTCAGTCATAGATCACTTGTGATGTGGACTATTAGATTTTGAAACGGGGACAAGTATAAGTTGAGGCCACATTTATAATTTATATCTTGTTCATATAATTCATATAATTATCGATTTTATGTTGTTCTATTATTTAATTGTTCTTTTATTTATTGTTCTTTTATTTATTATTCTAAGGTTTTGTTTGTGAACCTCAACCAACCCTGAAACTCCATTCTTCTTCACCCTACCTTATTTACCTATATCCTACCCTACTAAATCATGTCAGCCCGGGAAGTAAAAGCCTTGTTGGATGATCTTAGAGATCCACCTACATGTAGAAGTAGTAGTAGTAGACAAATAGTGTTCAAAGGGAACGGTAGCACAGGCTTGTGGAATCAGAGTAGTGGTATGGCAAAAAAGTCAAAGAAAGAGGTGAAGGAAGTGATGGAAGTAGATGTAGATGTAGCTATGATCTGGGGAGCAGCAGAGCAAACCAAAGAAGAAGGTCAAGAAAAGTAAGAAGAAGGAAGAAGCTGCACAGTCCGTGATCTGGCATGTCTGGGGAGAAGACAGCGGTAGACCCAGCTGATGATAAGCTGTGAAGAAGTCAAAGGAGACTTCAACCAAGAAAACCAAGAAGACTCCAACCAAGACAATGGTAGAGCCAGCTGATGAACAGCGTAAGAAGTCAAAGGAGACTTCAACCAAGAAAACTAAGGAAACTTCAACCAAGAAAACGAAGGAGAGTTCAACCAAGACAATGGTAGACCCAGCTGAGGAGAAGCCTAAGAAGTCAAAGGAAACTTCAACCAAGAAAACCAAGAAGACACCAGAGAAAAAGAAGGAAGTGACATCACAAGACTCCGATTCTGATACTGTGCAGAAGAGAGTGGCACTGGTGGCAGCAGTTGAAAGGCAGCGCCGGGGAAAGGCCAAGAAATTGACTAAGCATAAGAAAGTGACCAAAGAGTCTGACTCTAGTGACTCCTACACCTCTGATTCGTCTACGGATTCTCCGTCAGGTTCAGACCTAGATGTAGATGGGAAGAAGATCATCTTCAGTGATGAGGAGGATGGCTTCGCCCAGATGAAGAAGAAGTAATGTCACCCTACTGTGGAAGATCCAGTTGAAAGCCAGTTAGAAGGAGAAGAGATAGAAGACGATGAGGAGGAAGAAAAAGGAGAAGAGATAGAAGACGATGAGGAGGAAGAAAATGATGTGATGGATGTAGATCAGGAGGAGGATGAAGAGCAGAAGGCAGATGAAGAGGAGGCAGATGATGAGTCGGAGGACTAGGGCCCCTGTCGATGCCACCGGGCTGATGGGTGTTAAAAACCAGCCAGAACCAAGCGGGTAAATGTCCCATGGTCTGACGATGACCCAATAGGAGGATGGTAAGTATCCCAAGGACTATGGGCACGATGCCCTAGGCTGGACGAGAAACAACAAGCGGTTACAGATGAGGGAGTTCAGGGGCCCACAACCTGAAGGCCCAATACTAGATGAAGAAATCGATCGACCAGTCGATTTCTTTTATCTGTTCTTTCCAGTCAACCTTTTTATACGTATTGCTGCATGGACAAACAAGGCATTCAACAGGGATCAAAATTGTTTCAAGCTTCCTAAATTAACCAACATGGAAATCCGGGCATGGTTTGGGATACATTTTGTGATGGCCAAAAGCGGATATCAAACATAAAGAACTACTGAGCCCTCATCCAGGTTGGAACAATCTCCTCATTAGTAAGACCATGAGTCGTAGGCGGTTTGAAGTTCTGCAAGGCAGCATCCAATTTGTCAATTCTGACACCTTACCTGACACTGTGGCCAACAAAAACACCAAAGCAGCGACAACACCGCTTCTGCCAAATGAGGAAACATCCCATGTACCTTGTACAGCCCATCTGGGACAAGGTGTTGTCCTGCTGCCAGAGTACCTACAACATGTCGCAGGAAATCGCCCTGGACGAGGCAATGATCCCCTACAAAGGTGCGTGAAGTCAGCAGTCAAGAGAGTCTACATGCCAGCCAAACCTACCCAGCACGGGCTTTAAAATCTTTTCAGTCTGCGAAAAGTAGTACTGGGTATACAATGAACTTTGACTGCATGACTTCCGCCATGGAAACAATGCCTCAGCTCGTGAGAAAGGATGCTGGATCCTGTGGGCTCCAAAAGTACCACCACGTGTTTAAGCAGATAAGGCCTATACAAGCGCTTGAGGCAGCAAAGAAACTCCTTGCTGCTTGCACGACATGACCGGTCTATAAAGATGGTGTCGAAAGATCTGCCTCGCCTTAGCTCCAACGCACGGAAAACCCGGAACACGACGATCAAGCAGATGAATTCCACAGAACGTGGGTGCAGTACTCATAGGCAGGCTGATAGGCTGACCCACGCTCTATGGAAGGATTCAAAGATCTGCTCCTTCCTGAGCACTCGCCTACAGCCCATTTCGCAACAAGAAAAACAGACTTTCTGGAGAGGACGATCTAAAGGATGGAGACGAGTCGAAAAAGTCGAAAAACACATGTATTGTAGAGCACCACCACATGCAATTGGATATCAGCGGGGCATGGGTGGTGCTGATAGGAGCCTACCAGCCGCGCCTCCTACTTCAACGGACAGGAAGTCCAACAAGTGGCACCATCATGTGGTTTATTTTCTCATCGACCTCAAAGACAGGTGAATGGATACATCTGCCACAGCGCCGCTTTCAGAAAAAGAAACCAATGAACCACGGAAAGTTCGCTACAAGCGCTTACGGAGCAGCTGGATTGATAACCACGCTGAGCCAAAGCGGATCATGCAGCAAAATCAGAAGTGGTTTCCCATTGCCAGCCACCTCCACATACCACCAGCTGGTTCATATGCGAGCTAAAAACCCCAAAGCATGCGTCGGGTGCCTGAAGAAAGGCAAAAAATCCAAAGGAGGCAAAGGCAAACGTGAGCGGAGGTCAGTGTATGGATGCATTGCCCGTCGGCTGTGCATTTCTGTCATGAATGCTTTCTTAGGTTAGTCGCTGCTCATGTTGATTCCCTTCACTGCACGGATAAGGGCTGACTGACTCTAACACTAATCCTAACTCTAACTCTAACTCTAACCATGATCCTAACTCTAACCCTGATAATGTTGATATATAATGTGATATATTACTATGTAATAATTATAACTAATAATGTATCTTCTCCTTTTTTCTTCGCACAGCCATCCTTTTCAGCTACCTAATAGCTGCACCAGAGCAGCTGCCCCCTCGCCGAGCCTCAAGGAATGAGTGGGGTCCACCAGCCGCCCACCCAAGTTCGGCAGATGAGTCTGACCTCGATGGTGATGACTAGAAGAGAATGTGAAGGACTCAGGAGTCAGGAGGTGGTGTCAGAGGAGTAGAAAGAAGTGGAGGAGTAGAAGGAAGCAGAAGAGAAAGTTAGTGTGGGATATACCGGGTATAAAAAAGAAAAAAAAAAAAAAAAAAAAAGAAAAAAAAGGGGGGTGGTCAATATCTGGTTTGCAGATGCGCCTCAAATAGCCTCTCTGCTTACAACTCATCTCCTCACGCCCACGCCTGTGTTGACCGGATACCTCTGGCATGTGCTGGGGGTAACAGAGTAGGAGTTATGGGGGCTCTAGCCTACAGGTATGTGCAACTAGGGCTGGAGTTGTTAAAATAATTGACATTCTGGCAGATCTGCAGGTTGTCGGTTTCAGGCAAAGAAAACCCTGAAGATTCCGGTCAGAAGATCTGTAGTGTGTCTGTTTCTGCAAGGACACCCTGAAGATTCCCGAAGATCTGCAGTGTGTTGGTTTCGCAAGGACACCCTGTAACTAGAAAGTGTGCATTGTGACACACACAATAATTGCTATGTGCTATCTTAGGAAAGTACACAGCACCAATGCATTAAAACATTGCCAAAATTTGAGGTACCAAACTCCAAAAACTCCAATTTGTCATTTGTATTTTATTGTGTTGCTAAGTACAGGACACCATTATTCACCAATATTCACAAATGTTATAAATATTAGCAAAGTACCAACCCTCAATATTCCAAAACTGTTTTCAAACTACCTGACACCAATAAACATACATTATATTTGTAAATTTTGTCAAAGAACTCAACACCAAAAAACCTCAATCAAAAAATGTGTAAAATTTAGAAGACAGGCCAACACCAATTTACACCAATTTACAAATGTAATGCAGAAGCACACAACAAACCAATTTACACCAATTTACAAAATGTATTGCAGAAGTACACAACACCAATCCCACACCAATGCACACCAATAATTCAGAAGTACACAACACCAATTTTACTCACATTCACCACATGCTGTCAGTACATGACACCAATATTGACAATAATGGAGTAAA
>NW_027306034.1:0-6755 GCF_039555335.1 Amphiura filiformis
TTTCACTCATTAACAAAAATAGAATACTTATACAAAACATAATATAAAATGCGAGAGTAAAGGAATCACGGGAAAGGCCAAGGCCGAAAGTCTGCGGTCCCTTGTTTGGTTAATTCATCATTTGACATGACAGCAGAATGTCAATTCAAGCAATAATGTGTGATTTGCATAAAGAATAGATTCTTATTTAAGTGTTTGTTTTCACTGATCACATTATCCCATTTAAATTTTGAGCCAAACAAATGAGATATACATAACGAAGAAAATTGCGATTCATTCCAACGCCTACAAATGCGTGTACTACGCTCGCCGATCGTATCACATGTAACTGCACGGAGCATCGCGCTCGACGTGTGTACATAATTATACAAGCTGACATCCACGGTACATGTTAGCAAGTACTCGATCGCTGAACTCTGAATAAAACCGGGTCGACCAGCTTTTAATACAAAAAGTTAAAATTTACTGTTATTAAAGCACTTCAGGCTTAGTCTTTTACGTGATATTTTAGTATACCACTGGGCATTATAATTATGCAAAAAATAGAAATCCGAGTAAAATTGAGGGCGTCCGAAACAAATCACACATTATGGCTTTCAATGAAGAAATAAAAGTAACAGTAAGCTGTCATATGTTGATATGAATTAACCTAAATACATTTTAAAAAAATAACAGAAAACAATAGTAATTTAGGAAATGCACAACATAAATAAATAATATATTAAGTATAAATATCCAGCGTGGTCATATAAACCAGATACAGTAAAATTAATAGTAACTTTGCATAAGATGCTTTTTAAATACATGGCGGAAATGAATAATCGATGATGAGCTTTTATTGCTGTTATCCACATTATTCCATAACTTAGTAGCTGCATATTTGATGGATTATTCACAGAAAGCTCTTTTGATAAATGGAAGCCTCAGACGATCTTTATTTATGGTGTTTAAGTCATGAATCTTAGACTGTTTTATGAACAAATCATCAAAGATACTCGGTAAAATTCATTATCATGTTTGTACATAAATAAACCAAGTTCAAATGTATACATATCCCTGACACTTTTAAGTGTCATGGATATGTATACTTGATCAGTAATCTGATCAGTAAGGGATTAGTGCTAGTTCTATAATCACTTGCACTATTATTAGAAGTGCCCTCTTTTGAATTTAAAAAAAGATCATTATGATGAACATGCACATCCCCAAGCTAAAATACCATAGTTGTTATACGGTAATATTAAAGAGCAATAAAATGTGTACAACGCCTCATGTGGCAGGAAGGTGTTTTTTTTAAATTTATTAATAATGCCGACATTTCTTGAGCATGTTTTCACAATATTGTCAATTTGTTCTTTCCAAGTGATATTTTGGTCAATTTGTAGACCTAGAAACTTAGTGCTTGGCACTTTTTCAAGCGGTGTTCTTTCTGTAGAGTGCCTGTCGGAATCCAATACAGTTGAAAATTGTTCGCGGGTTTTGTGTTCTTCTTGGTACAGAGTAACATGTAATTAGTTTTTTAGCATTAACAGATGATTTTGTTACTTGGAAGCATCTATTCACATTTACAAGCTCTTTGTTGAAGAGTAAAATAAATTGGTGCCATCGGCAAATGAAATCACATTAAGTGAATCAGTAATTAAGTGAATATCGTTAACGTATATGATGAAAAGCATTATAGAACCTTGTGGCACCCCTCAAGTAAGATGTTGCTGATGAGATGGAACACCATTACAATAAACATTATTGTTTTCTATTACTCAAATAATCCTCAAGAGTTTATCAAGCAATATTGCGTGGTCTAGAGTATCAAATGCTTTTGATTAATCTAAAAAGACACCTGATTTAAAATTGTCATTGTCAACAGTTTAAGTAATTTTGTTAACCAAGTCAATCACTGCCATATATGTGCTGGTTTTTTATTTCTTTTTCTGAAACCATACTGACGTTTGTATAAAATGCGATGGTGATCAAAATATGACATGCAGTTGTTAAAGATTTCACATCACCAAATAATGTCTCTAAACGCTTCCCGTCCCGATGCAGTGTTTTTGCATTTCGGTAAAAGTTTACCAACATTAAATCAATATCAAAATCAAAAAGAAATTGGCAGATTTTGTGAAAAAATTGTGCCAGGTATTAAATGTAGGCTTGAATCCAAGCATCTGCCAAGATTTAAAAAGACTCGGTGCTTTAATTCAGATTTTAAATGCATTTCTCAAGACGCCAGTTTCTAGGTAATATTACAAGTGGCGCTATTCTGAAAATTAGGTGAACAAACTTGATAATCTTCGCGGTCCAGTAGTTCGAAAATTCAATGGTCAACTATATATTTCTTTTTGTTTGTTTACTTGCTTATTTGTTTATCTTTCAGGAAAATATTACTTCGAAAAATTGAGTCGCTTGGTAAGGTAGGTAGAGCCATTTGAATAGAGCCTATTTTGTACACAAAGTATAGGGAAATTTATTAGTATTGTGATACCTAAAGACAAGTTAAGCGTGACCTTCCATCAGATCACTATGTTGTAATGTGCGATATCTTATTATCTCGCCCACCTGCTACTAAGCGTGTCATCAAATCGCGCATCAAATCGTGCTATTAACTTTGACGTTTTCCGCGAAGAAGTAATAACCTTTTGGATGACGTCAACGAGAAGGTCCAGTCATTTAATAGCAACCTCAGTAACCTTTTGGACAAGCATGTGCCGTTCACAACCCGTGAGGTATCGTTACGTCCGCAAGCTCCTTGGTACACCGAGTATGTTCGAGCAAAAAAGAGCTAAAGCGACAACTTGAGCGCAAGTGGCAGAAATCTATAGATGGCGGATACCTTCAAAATACGCGTAAGATAATGCGCCTAACCTTGGACTTGACGTCTAAGATGTAATCTTAGACGTTTAAGAATTTCGCGGTAGACTTGAATCGACCAATCACAGAACTAGAAACCACAAACAGCCAATCATCTTAAGCGTATTGAATTACTGGCCAATTAAATCTTAGACGCCTAAGATTTTACACGCTTAAGATTTTACACGCCTAAGAATTCTAAGACGTATAAGATTGACCATTCACCGTGACCTATGATAGTCCCAAAATGTACGACGGACGCTTTATAAACTTGCTGTGTTATTTGGAGGCCCTCCAAATAATATCCCATTGAAGTACATGTAGTAAAATTACAAGAAAGTAAGTGAGTTTTTCTAGCCGGTGTGACAATGGGGAAAAAGTTTTGACTAGATTTCTTGGTATAGGCCATAAAACTTTTTATGCATAATTATTATCTAACTTTTAAGGTACTTTTTTATGCATATCTAAATTTTTAAGCGGCTGTGCAATAATATGAGCCGGGGAGTCAAAATTCTAATTTGCTACAAATGCTTCCCCCTCCCTCCTCTTGGCCTGACAAACATCGCTTGTCCCCCCCCAATTTTACCCTCCTCCAGGGCTCATAAATATTACACATCCCCTAAGAAACAAGCGCGTGAAGAGTGTCTCGCAGCAGCCTGCACAATTCCTCTTTTGCCAATGCCGCTCGCGGACACGAGATCTCTGCTGCATGTAGTATGGTTAGAGTGTATGCTTCCTCTTGTGTACTAAAACCTGTCGATGGCTGAACATCATTACACAGCCGTGACGTTAGTTTTTCTTACAGGTTCTTTCTTCTTTCTTTACACAGCCGTGACAAAAGACACAGCCGTGACTAACGTCACGGCTGTGTCTTTTTTCTTACAGGTTCTTTCTTCTTCTTTCTTCTTTACACAGCCGTGACGTTAGTCACGGCTATGTCTTTTTTCTTACAGGTTCTTTCTTTACACAGCCGTGACGTTAGTCACGGCTGTGTCCTTTTTTTCTTACAGGTTCTTTCTTCTTTCTTTCTTCTTTTCTTTCTTCTTTCTTCTTCTTCTGCCGACCACTTCATTTGCTCTAGCACTTACATGCTTACACCGATTTTGACCTAACTTGGTCACAACCATCATTGACCATGCCCCTACATGTCATATGAAACTCGTGGGGTCAAAGGTCACGCAGGGGTCATAGGGTCAAAAACGTGATTTCAACTCAAAATGCTTCTTCTCTCACAGATTACATAGGACGGTGACACCACTTGCACACATGAATTGTTATTATCCCGTGTCTATGGGGTCCTCACAGATTTGGGGTCAAAGGTCATTAAAGGGTCACTTCCGGTATAAAACGAAAAAATCTTCAAAAATTTTTATTTGCTAAGAAAAACATAGGACAGTAACGGTATGTTCACACATAAATTGTGCTTACCCTGTGTATATGTGGTATTTTTTATTTAGGGTCAAAGGTCATTAAGGGCCACTTCGGTATAAAACGAAATACCTTTAAATGCTTCTTCTCCGACAAATTACGTAGGACAGTGACAGCACTTTGCACACATGCATTGTTATTACCCAGTGTCTATGAGGTCTACACAGATTTGGGGTCAAAGGTCATTAAGGGGTCACTTCCGGTATAAAACGAAAAACCTTCAAAATTTTTTATTTGCTAAGAAAAACATAGGACAGTAACGGTATGTTCACACATACATTGTAGTTACCCTGTGTATATGTGGTATTTTTTTTATTATGGTCAAAGGTCATAAAGGGGCCACTTCCGGTACAAAACGAAATACCTTTAAAATGCTTCTTCTCCCACAAATTACATAGGACAGTAACACCACTTGCATACATGCATTGTTATTATCCAGTGTCTATGGGGTCCTCACAGATTTGGGGGTCAAAAGGTCATTAAGGGGTCACTTCCGGTATAAAACGAAAAACCTTCAATTTTTTTTTATTTGCTAAGAAAAACATAGGACAGTAACGCAGTATGTTCACACATGAATTATGGGTACCCAATTCATATGTGGTATTTTTTTATTTGGGGTCAAATGTCATTAAGGGGTCACTTCCGGTCTGAGACGAAAAACCTTCAAATGCCCCTTCTGCCACAAGTAACATAGCACAGTGATGCCACGTGCACACATCCATTGACATTAGCCAATGTCTTTGGCCGTTTTCATATATTTTGTGGTCAAAGGTCATTAGGGGTAACAACACGGCTGTGTTCGTGGGTTAGACCACAGCTTAGTCTAGTTCTTTCTTTCTTTCTTTCTGCCGACCACTACATTTGCTCTAGCACTCACATGCTTACACCGATTTGGACCTAACTTGGTCAAAATCATCATTGACCATGCCCCTACATGTCACATGAAACTCGTGGGGTCAAAGGTCACGCTGGGGTCATAGGGGTCAAAAAACGTGATTTCAACTCAAAATGCTTCTTCTCCTACAGATTATGTATGACGGTGACCCCACTTGCACACATGTATTACTATTACCCAGTGTATATGGGGTCCTCACAGATTTGGGGTCAAAGGTCATTAAGGGGTCACTTCCGGTATAAAACGAAAAACCTTCAAAATTTTTTATTTGCTAAGAAAAACATAGGACAGTAACGGTATGTTCACACATAAATTGTAATTACCCTGTGTATATGTGGTATTTTTTTATTTAGGGTCAAAGGTCATTAATGGGCCACTTCCGGTACAAAACGAAATACCTTTAAAATGCTTCTTCTCCCACAAATTACGTAGGACAGTAACACCACTTGCCTACATGCATTGTCATTATCCAGTGTCTATGGGGTCCTCACATATTTGGGGTCAAAGGTCATTAAGGGGTCACTTCCGGTATAAAACGAAAAACCGTCAATTTTTTTTATTTGATAAGAAAAACATAGGACAGTAACGGTATGTTCACACATGAATTGTGGGGACCCAATTCATATGTGGTATTTTTTTATTTGGGGTCAAATGTCATTAAGGGGTCACTTCCGGTCTGAGACGAAAAACCTTCAAAATGCCTCTTCTGCCACAATTAACATAGCAAAGTGGTGCCACATGCACCCATGCATTGACATTAGCCAATGTCTATGGCCGTTTTTATATATTTTGGGGTCAAAGGTCACTAGGGGTAACAACACGGCTGTGTTCGTGGGTTAGACCACAGCTTAGTCTAGTTGCACAGCCGCCATCGGCGCTGTGCTTTCTTTTTACCGCGTTCTTGCACAGCCGCCATCGGCGCTGTGCTTTGTTTTTACCGCGTTCTTCTTTCTTTCTTCTTCTTCTTCTTCTGTCAACATCATAATCAGCCATCGTAGCCACATGCTTTCAGGCATGTTGACCATACTTGGTCAGTAGAACCGTTTTGTGGTGCCACAGATGTCACATGATCAACTTCCGGTCAAATGTCATCCACTTCCGGTCAATGGCCAAAACTTGGATTTTCACTAAAAATGCTACTCCAATACATTTTGTCGGTGTACATAAGGTTTTTTTCTTCATTGAGGTCAAAGGTCATTAAGGGGGTAAAAAGATAAAACAAAAATTTAAAAAAAATCAAAATCCATGTATAAGTTCCGATTAAGCTGAAATTCACCAGGAATATTCCTTATGACATCCTAAGCACTATGTAATATTTTTGCGGGGTCAAAGGTAATTAAGGGAACACTTCCGGTTCTCACAGATTCGGGGTCATAACTCATTTGTCACTGCTGGCTGTGCATGCTCGCGGTCGCAGGCGAACGCAATCAGATCTCGTTCTTTCTTTCTTTCTTCTTCTTCTGTTAACATCATAATCAGCCATCGTAGCCACATGCTTTCAGGCATGTTGACCATACTTGGTCAGTAGAACCGTTTGGTGGTGCCACAGATGTCACATGATCAACTTTCGGTCAAATGTCATCCA
>NW_027306035.1:0-6577 GCF_039555335.1 Amphiura filiformis
ACTGACCTAAGAATTTTTGCACACATCATGCGTATACACTCTTAAAACAACGTGGTCCAAATTGACCACGTTGTGGTAAACTATGCACCTTACCCCTAAATTGTGGTCAAATGTTAACCACATAAACATGATAAAGGTCAAAATTGTACTACAATTTATAGAGGTAAGGTGCATGGTTAACTAATTCGTGGTCAATTTTGACCACGTTGTTTTATGGGTTTTATATAGCTGCTGCGCTAGAAACTTACGGAACGTTCATGCAGTGTCCCGATTTCATCGAAGTGAAATTCCCACAGTTCTACCCACAATTCCCAGGGGCGCGCCCGGGCGCTTGAAAGTTTGATAAAGCGGTAACCACAACTCGACTATGTTTTTCACGATTTCTTCGGAAATACCGAAAAATCATCAACAACGAAAAAAATTGAGGTGGGGGGTGGGGGGGGTAACGGATTTTTAATTTTTATACACCAAAGAAAGCAAATTTATACCAGATTTAGTCGCGCTTAATTACCCGAAGTTTGTACGGTTCTGGGTGTATGACAAGCCCGTCGATTGGTTTCAGGTAGGCATCGGTGCGTCCTCTGATGTTTTCTCAAATTTGAACTGATGCAGTAGATAGGTAAAGAAGATGAAGAGTTCTTGTCTCCCGAGAGCTTCACCAAGACAACCACGGCGCCCTGCAACAGAATTTTTGTTCTTTTTTTTCCGAAATTTTTTTTTTTTTCCGAATTTTTTTTTCGAAATTTTTTTGTTGAAATTTTTTTTCCGAAATTTTTTTTTTTGTGAAATTTTTTTTTCCGAAATTTTTTTTTCTTAATTTTTTTTTTTTTTTTTTTTTTTTTTTTTTAAATTTTTTTTTTTTTCAAATTTTTTTTTTTTCCGAAATTTTTTGTTGAAATTTTTTTTTCCGAAATTTTTTTTTTTGTGAAATTTTTTTTTCCGAAATTTTTTTTTTTCTTAATTTTTTTTTTTTCCGAAATTTTTTTTCAAATTTTTTTTTTTTTTTTTTTTCCGAAAATTTTTTTCAAATTTTTTTTTTTTTTTTTTTCCGAAATTTTTTTTTTTTTTTTTTTTTCCCGAATTTTTTTTTTTTTCCTGAATTTTTTATCAAACTCAGTGACAATAAACTTGATGAGAAGAGTAACATTTTGGAATATTTTGCATGGATCAGGTCAAAGGTCAGCTGGGGTCAAATCTTCGAATTTCAATATCTGGACATCTGTAAAGGTACGGGGCTCAATCTCGGCGACAACCTCATGACCAGGGGAACATGTTGGAACATTTTGCAGGGGGCAGGTCAAAGGTCAGCTGGGGTCAAATCTTCGAATTTCAATATCTGGACATCTGTAAGGGGTACAGGGCTCAATCTCGGTGACAACATCATGACCTGTGGAACATATTGGAACATTTTGCACAGGTCAGCTCAAAAGACATCATTCTGGGGCCAAATCTTAGAATTGCGTTATCTGGACATCTGTAAGAGGTACAGGGCTCAAACTCGGTGACAACTCATGACCAGGGGTGAATTATGGAACATCTTGCAGGGGTCTGGTCAAAGGTCATCTGGGTCAAATCTTAGAATTGCATTTTCTGGACATCTGTGAGGAGTACCGGACTCAAAACTCGGTGACAACAAGCCTCATGACAGGGGAACATTTTTGGAACATTTTGCAGGGGTCAGATACCTCCACAACACCAACATGCCCCAGCTAGGTTTGTGGTCTATGACCACCATTTGCCTCTAGTTGAAGTTGTATCTGTCCCCGCAAAGAAAAGGTTTAATATTTGTCCGACCATATTATGTGGATTTCGGAAAGAATTAGGTTCATCGGATTTGTGAAGTCGTATCTCATTCAAATACATATCTATCACGTCATTCAAGTTATTGGGATCAAAGTTTTCACGATGACTTTCAATCATGCTGTTTATGAATTCATGCAGCTCATCAATTACTTTGTGCAATTCTTGGTTCGATTTACCTGGGACGTTGATTAACATTTCCATCAAACCTGCCCCCATCAGTTCACTTTGACGACCCAAAAGATTCGTAAGCCGATGAACGCGCTCGTCAGAAAGTTCAAATCGGGTTCCAAAAACGACTTTACAGATGATGTTTGATACGGCATTATTGAAATGCCAAGTAAGATCGACAGCTTGGCCTTTAAGGCTGGCTAACACCCCGATCAGATATGTACTTTCTTTACTAATGGGCTCCTCAAAGCGAGATGTACCGAAACCAAATTGACGGAAGCAGGCTAGAGCAAATATCCGGTATTGTCCCATGTCATCCCATTTCTTATCTAAAAACACAGAACAGAACAAGTCATATTATTATTTATTTTAAATAATAAATCCGTTTAGCGTGTGAGACTGACTCTTCAGATGGTACCAGCTGGGGTGGGGGGGGGGAGCAAAACTGCACTGCTACCAGAGATAGTTGACATCATGGGCTACAAAAAAGGCCTGGTAGCTTTTGGCGGGAAAAAAGTTAATCGAACTTTACACAGGGTCAAATTTCAAAGTTGCTCAAATTGTGTTAAAAACCAATCCAATGTAATCCTCTACCACAAGGATTCGATTCCGAAAATGTATAGTTTGACCTATCTAGGACGTACCGTTCTTGAGTTATAACCGAAAAGGTCAAAGGTCACGTTTTGACTCTATGGGGGTCAAAACAATCAAAGTATTCCGATTTTGCCAAAAGAGGTGTCAAATTGTTCACGTTACGTATCATTTAAAGAGAACGTTAACAATAGCTAATAACATACGAAATGATGGTCACGTGACATTGGTTGAGGAGGCTGAACTGGTAATCATTCGACAATTTACTTTCATCATACGCACTACTTACAAGATCTGCTGAAGATTTTAGCTTGTATTTCACTTTCGCATCTATCACTCAGCTTAGTATATTGAAAAGCCTCGTGTATTGCTTGATATTCATTCAGAACCACGAAAGGCGTTCCAAGTTTACCTAGTTTATGGACTCACATGCTCTGAAACTAGCTGTGCCCAGTCGTATGTAGGAGAAACAAAACAGTCCATTAAAGCTCGCTTCAATCAACACCGGAGAGGAAGTTCCAACGAAAACCAGGACTCCGCAGTCTTCACCCATTCAAAACTCTCTGGCCACCAATTCAATGCCGACGACATCATAATCTTCGACAAGGAGGAGAGGTGGTTTGAGAGGGGAGTGAAAGAATCCATCCGGGAAAGAGCTGAGCAGCCAGTACTCAACAAGAAGGGGGGCCTCCACGTTTCCCTGCTATCACACGCCTGGGACCCCACCGTGAAACTACTTCCTCGCCGATTACCATCACGTGACCAAACCATCAGTCAAGTCTCTGCGCAGTCTGATGAAGACCCGGCGAACGGGTCGCAACGTTACTGAAAAAAATCGTTGGTGAGTCCAGTATTTGATTCATATTTTTGTCTATTTTACACTACTGGATGACTCAAAACATTCATAATCTTGTTATAGGCCAACATTGCAATTAGAGTGTCTTTGACGGAGATCATTTTTCCATTGTTTTTCATAATATTATTTTACAAAGTATGTTGCTTTATTCGAAAAATAATGAAAACAATGTTATTTGCATTTCATGATTACATATCGTATTTAGCTTTATGTTTATCGATTTCATTTAAAAATCAAAATATATTTAAAAGCAAGTATCTAAACCGCCAAGTATCGCTACGATACGTTACATAACACAGAATATATATATATGAAGAGTTTGATTCCAAAGGCGTGCTCAATGGCTGCTTTGTGTAAAATTCATTTTTCTTGGTTGAAATGAAAATCATGAACGGTCATAGTGGGCCTGGTTCGTTTTTCTTGGTTGAAAATGAAATACGAAAAATGATTGGCCGGTCATATACACGAACCGTCCTTCCTACACTAGTGTTGAATTTATTACTCCACCGGCATGATCAGAGCGAAAAGCATTTGACATTTGACCAATGAGGCACTTTTCCCAACGCAACAAAAAACGCTCTATCTCATTGGCTAAAAATCAAATTCTATCGCTTAGCGATGTAGTATAAATTCAGCCTGAGATGTTATATAACTTAGACAAGTTCTGCTTCTCTTTAATCCCTGTTTTTTGGTTTCTGATCAAAAGAGAAAGTAAAACTCGTAACTTGAAACGAGGGACTGTTGTTAATAACTCGGGCATAGTTTTTCCCACCCAATCAAATGTAAAGTCGGGCGTTGGTTTGATGGCAAAAGATATTTTCTACTGGAGAACAAAGGGTGCAATGATACTGCTCTGCTTTTAGCCTGCTATTGTATTCCCTATTCCGGTATATATATGATTATTCTTTTCTCTTTTTATAGATCACATTTCACCAGTAACGAGGGGTGTGAGAGTATCAAAAGATGACCTCTTTGTTGTCTATCCGATAAGGACTTATTATTACATATTAAAATGACCTGTAAAAAAGTCTCTGTTTCTGCTTCTCTATTCACCTACTCTATTTCTATTCCAACACTAACAAATACGGTAACACCCCACATAAGTAACTTAACCCTACCGGTATACCAAACACACAAACGCAAATTGAGATAAAATAACACTGCCAACACCTTTGGCTATTATTGGATCTCTGGTTTCTTGATCATAAGCAACTGACCCACTTGTTGGTACCAGATCGTAACTACAGATGAATGATACTTCGTATTGATTCAATCTCCGTAGGGATCAACCAAATGGACAGAGCTACTCACCTGTCACAGATAATGTACGAATGAAGGTTTCAATAACTCTAGTGTCTTTATTTTGTTTATGTCATGGTATCATTTTGTGATGCTAAAACTGGTATATTTTGGGGAATCCTTCTGGATGAGAGAATCTGTCAGCGCCAATTGTTTGTAATCATTGTAATGTGAACTTCAAGCTCTTAGAAATCTGATGCTGCACCATTTTGAATAGCCATATCTTTCACTAGGATTGGCCAAGGGGAGTTAATTGGAAAGAGCAAATTCATGCATTATTTTATTTGGATACCAAACATGATACATTTTCCTTCGTAAATAAGACATACATAACCAACGAACAATGCGTTTTTCGTTAAGAATTATGAAATCGATTTTGAATGAAACGACGTCGGAGCATTTTTTAAATTATATTAATCAAAATTAATGGCATTAAATAGCAATATTTTTCGATGGAAATGTTACCATATGGCTTTAATGTATGGCTTTAATCTGTTTACAAACAGCAACTGCAAGTCGATTTGACTTCATATTGATTCAATCTCCGTAGGGGATCAACCAAATGGACAGAGATAATGTACGAGTGAAGGTTTCAATGACTCTAGAGTCTTTATTTTGTTTATGTCAAGGTGTCGTGGTTTATATGTAGTGAAAACTGGTTTATATGTAGTGAAATAAGATCACACAAGATTTTCTGAGCCAAATACGACCTGCTTCTAGACATGATTTGTGTCAAATTTCACAAGAAATCTAGTCAAATTGACTAGATTATTACCTAGCTGGGGGTTTACACCCCCCAGCTAGGTACTGTAATGCTCTCCGATTCTTCTTTCTTTCTTCTTCTGGCAACAAAAATTTCAAAATGCTTCTCCTCCTACATGTTACACCCTACAATTACGTAACTTGCACATATGTATCGCCTATATCCAGTGCCCATATGGTGCAAACAGAATTGGGATCAAAGGTCATTAAAGGGGCATTTTCGGTATATAACCAAATATCTTCAAAATGCTTCTTCTGCCACATATATACATAGCACAATGACGTTACTTACACATGTGCATCGGCTTTACCCAGTGCCCATACCTTGCACACAGAATTGGGGTCAAAGGTCATTAAGGGGTAAAATCTTACAATTGAATTATCTGGACATCTATAAGGAGTATGGGGCTCAAACTCGATACAATAAATCTCATGACCTGGGGAACATTTTGCGGGCGTCAGGTCAAAGGTCATGCAGAGGTCAAATTTTAGAAACGCATTTCCTGGACATCTGTAAGGGGTACAGGGGCTTAAACTTGGTGACAACAAACTTAATGATCAGGGGAACATGTTGGAACACTTTGAAGGGGGCAGGTCAAAGGTTAGCTGGGGTCAAATCTTTATACCTTCATTTTCTGGATATCTGCAAGGGGTATGGGACTCAAACTCAGTGACAACAAATCTCATGACCAGGGGGAACATTTTGCAGGGGTCAGGTCAAAGGTCATATAGAGGTCAAATTTTCTAAATGCATTTTCTGACATCTGTTAGGGATACAGGGCTCAAACTCCACAACAACAAACTTACTGACCTGGGGAACATTTTGGAACACCGTGCAGGGGTCATGTCAAAGGTCATCTGGTGTCAAATCGTAGAATTTCATTTTCTGGATATCTGTAAGAGGTACGGTGCTCAAACATGGTGACAACAAAACTCAAGACCAGGGGAACATTATGGAACATCATGCATAGGTCAGGTCAAAGGTCATATGGGGTCAAATCTTAGAATTGAATTTTTTGGACATCTGTTAGGAGTACGGGACTCAAACTCGGTGAAACAAACCCCATGACCAGGGGAGCATTTTGCAGACATTTTGTA
>NW_027306036.1:0-6259 GCF_039555335.1 Amphiura filiformis
TAAAAAATAATTCATTGGAGGCATTTTCGTCAAGCTACGCCCTGAAAATGTGTTGATTTTGAATTTATAGCCTTGATATCTTTGATGAAATAAATCAATCGCTGCTATTCCCCTGATTACAATGTAATAGGGCATACAACAATAACATCAACAACAATATCAAAAAGCCATTATTTCCAAATCGAATTTGGGAAGAATATTCAACAAGACAGACTTATAGCAGGCCTATTTCTGAATTATATAAAATGCAAAAATCACGATTCACTGCAGTCAGCGAATCAATCAAATAAAACTAAAAAGAAAGGAGCAAGAAAGAATTAATAAATAGTGAAAAGAGAAAGAACAAAGAGAGAGAGAAAGAAAAATAACGTAAAAGAAAGAAAGAAAGAAATAAAGACAGAGAAGAAAGAAAGAAAGAAAGAAAGAAATGAAAAAAAGCAATGAAAAAATAAAAGGAGAAAGAAAAGAGAAAAAAAAGGAAGTAAAAAAGAGAAAAGAGAAAAGGAAAAGAAAATTCAGCCACACGGGGACTCGAACCCACAAAAGTAGTTCATAACAGATTCCCAGTCCAGCGTTCTATCCACTCGGCCATACATCAGCTTACGCAATTGCCTGTTCTCGAAGCGGTAATATAACAATAATTTGATGCAATACGTGATTACAATCGCGTCCGCACAATGGCTCTTAGAATAATCACGCATGTCGGCGCTGAAATTTTGAACGAACTGATGGAGGAAAAACCACGTTTTTTGCAATACTAGCTTCAATTGGCAGTGAAAATCAAATGGGATAGCAATTGGCAGAATGTTGAGAAGTAATGTAGGTATTCAGATGTCTAAATTAACGTCCCGTAATCAAGATATCGATAATTTCATAAAACAGTTTTTTCCCAGGCAAGACTCTCGAAAATGTTCCCCAAAAACGGGCTTTTAAAATTTAATCGGTACTGTATTTGGTTCTTCCCCATGGCAACATTATTTCTTTAATCGATTTGTAGTACAATACAAAAAAGAAGAAAACAATCACTGTCGTGGTTTTATACGGAGCGCACATTTGAAAAAAACGTCATGGAACGCGTTTTGATCTTGTAAACATGGTGCGTAAAACGGCTTTTAAACGAAGGATTTTCAAACTTATTCTAAAATTTGTATAAACACACAAGAAAAATGTTAGCTACATCCAATGCACCAACATTTCACTTGCTGCGATATTTGATTACTGAGAAAACTCTGTTTTAGAGAACAACTTTATACGTCATTTATACGTTTTTTATACTGTTTCTTCGTGTAACCTTAAATAAATGTAATTAATTACTGACTGACTGACTGACTGACTGACTGACTGACTGACTGACTGACTGACTGACTGACTGACTGACTGACTGACTGACTGAATTTAATCAAAATTGTTCTGCGCTTATCCCCAGGGCAAAAACCCACTGAGTAGTACAAATACGATTACTGACTTCCTCGACTCATTCTTATAACGATACATGTATTAATAATTATCAAGAAACGGTATCTGTTCTTTTAGTTAAATGACTAAAATTAAAAAATAATTCATTGGAGGCATTTTCGTCAAGCTACGCCCTGGAAAATGTGTTGATTTTGAATTTATAGCCTTGATATCTTTGATGAAATAAATCAATGCTGCTATTCCCCTGATTACAATGTAATAGGGTATACAACAATAACATCAACAACAATATCAAAAAGCCATTATTTCCAAATCGAATTTGGGAAGAATATTCAACAAGACAGACTTATAGCAGGCCTATTTCTGAATTATATAAAATGCAAAAATCACGATTCACTGCAGTCAGCGAATCAATCAAATAAAACTAAAAAGAAAGGAGCAAGAAAGAATTAATAAATAGTGAAAAGAGAAAGAACAAAGAGAGAGAGAAAGAAAATAACGAAAAGAAAGAAAGAAAGAAATAAAGACAGAGAAGAAAGAAAGAAAGAAAGAAAGAAATGAAAAAAAGCAATGAAAAAATAAAAGGAGAAAGAAAAGAGGAAAGAAAGGAAGTAAAAATGAGAAAAGAGAGAAAAAAAGAAGAAAATTCAGCCACACGGGGACTCGAACCCACAAAAGTAGTTCATAACAGATTCCCAGTCCAGCGTTCTATCCACTCGGCCATACATCAGCTTACGCAATTGCCTGTTCTCGAAGCGGTAATATAACAATAATTTGATGCAATACGTGATTACACTCGCGTCCGCACAATGGCTCTTAGAATAATCACGCATGTCGGCGCTGAAATTTTGAACGAACTGATGGAGGAAAAACCACGTTTTTTGCAATACTAGCTTCAATTTGCAGTGAAAATCAAATGGGATAGCAATTGGCAGAATGTTGAGAAGTAATGTAGGTATTCAGATGTCTAAATTAACGTCCCGTAATCAAGATATCGATAATTTCATAAAACAGTTTTTTCCCAGGCAAGACTCTTGAAAATGTTCCCCAAAAACGGGCTTTAAAATTTAATCGGTACTGTATTTGGTTCTTCCCCATGGCAACATTATTTCTTTAATCGATTTGTAGTACAATACAAAAAAGAAGAAAACAATCACTCGTCGTGGTTTTATACGGAGCGCACATTTGAAAAAAAACGTCATGGAACGCGTTTTTGATCTTGTAAACATGGTGCGTAAAACGGCTTTAAACGAAGGATTTTCAAACTTATTCTAAAAATTTGTATAAACACACAAGAAAAATGTTAGTTACATGCAATGCACCAACATTTCACTTGCTGCGATATTTGATTACTGAGAAAACTCTGTTTTAGAGAACAACTTTATACGTCATTTATACGTTTTTATACGTTTCTTCGTGTAACCTCAAATAAATGTAATTAATTACTGACTGACTGACTGACTGACTGACTGACTGACTGACTGACTGACTGACTGACTGACTGACTGACTGACTGACTGACTGACTGACTGACTGAATTTACTCAAAATTGCTCTGCGCTTATCCCCAGGGCAAAAACCCACTGGAGTAGTACAAATACGATTACTGACTTCCTCGACTCATTCTTATAACGATACATGTATTAATAATTATCAAGAAACGGTATCTGTTCTTTTAGTTAAATGACTAAAATTAAAAAATAACATGGATCCTGTAATCCCACTCACAAAAATGCACCAAACCTGCCATGCAGCGCACGTACTGGCTACCTGCTGTCGACCATTCGACTGTCGTTGCAGCAACATGGATCCTGCTCTGAATCTTTACCCGGAATATTAATCACGTAACCAACACAGAATAAATCGTGAATTGTAGGGCAGTGGACAAGATCCATCTTATTGCGGAGTGGTCACGTCATTGTAGTGTGCCTGGTTTAAAGTATCCTTTTCCAGTCTATTTAATCAATTCTCATAATATCCTTGCATACTATGGAGCCAATAACAAGATCAAGGATTTGATACAACAAGTCGTGGTAATAGTAGTGGCTGTTAGCCCCATACCAGTATGCTTTTAATTTAACGTTTAGATTTCTTTTATAATTACCACATGTGGCTAGTAATATCGTTATACTTTCACAAACCTTAAATGTACCATTCATGAATGTTGTCACATGTTATGCGCAGTTGGGGTCGTGTTTTGGGGGAAACGGAGTCCAGACTTAAAATGCAAATAAAACGCAAAATTGTCCGCAATACGTATTTGTATTATGCGCTTTAATTCATGAATTGATATATTCCGCTGCGCCGGTTCACGTTCACCAACATTGCGGCTGGGTTTTGAGACTAGGGAGCATGTGATTTATGAGACGTCTCTGAATTATGATACCTGTCAGGTGACTCGGCACTGTAGAGTCTTTGATATCAGAGACGTCTTTGAATTAGCAGTGCCCCTGAACTGAGATACGTCGGTACTTGGATTATGACACTTGTCATCTGGTCATAAGAGCCCTTGTCCTTTCCAAGATCGATTATGGCAATGGGCTGCTTCTTGGCTGTTGTAAAGCAGACATTCAAAGACTACAACGGATCCAGAATTGGGCTGATATGTAAGGCCCTCAAATATGATCATGCCACACCGTATTTAAAGCAGCTGCACTGGCTCCCCTGTTGAAGAGCGCATCAATTTCAAAGTTTTAGTCACTGTGTTTAAATGCCTCACCAAGAGTGTTTCTGTACCCATAGTGGGTAGGAGAACATGAAAACTAATATGAGATACTGTATTAGGATCACATATTAAGTATCATGTGAGAGTATACTCTTGTACTCCAGAAGACAGGATCACATATTAAATGTGCGACACTATGGAATATAAAAAGCAGGATATGGGTATGTTAAAAATTGAAATGAGGTATGGGGCTGGCTGTGGGTGGCTACGGGGCGTTATCTCAAGGACAATAGTGTTCAAGGTTGCGCCGCAGGCTTACAAAGAGACAATATTGTTCAAGGTTGCGCTGCAGGCTTACAAAGAAACAATAGCAATCAACATGTAGACTGATATTGACTCTGTCATATTGACATAAGCTTAAAAAGTTACCTTTTCAGAGTCTGAGTTGAGCAAAGACGTAGCTTGCGACGCCATCACGGCGTCTTCATTCAGCGTAGTGATTACACTCCTCCGGTCACCTGACCACCCACTGGGTGGTCAAGTGGCAGCAGATCGTCATAGATGGCGGGCAGGTCATATCCGGCATCCCTGTTGAGTGTAGGTCTTTGGGTCTTCATCTCTAAGGCTTCTCTGATCTTTCGGTTCCAGAAGTGGTCCTCCCTACCGATAACTTCAACATTGTCCAAACTGATTGTCCAAACTGACCAGTACTTGAACTTTGACTCTAACCACCATCTTGAGCATAAACGATCAGTCGTGAGAACGCTACTGGACAGAGTTGATAAACTTGTTACCTCCGAGGACGATAAAGAGCAAGAAAGAAACCATATCAAATCTGCGCTTAAAGCGAATGGATACGAGACTTGGATGCTCAAAACGCCTAAGCCTAAGAAGAAGAAAGATCTCAAAGACACTACCGTCCAAACGAGAAAGATCAATGTCCCCTCCCATATGTCAAGGGTCTGTCGGAAAAGCTGACCCACATCTTCCGTGACCACGGGGTCAATGCCTACCACAAGCCGGTCAACACTATAAGATCCTTTCTTGTCCATCCCAAGGACAAAACCCCGGACGCCAATAAATAAAATAAATGTTTAAAATATATAAAATCAGCTGCCCCGAGTGCACGGACACCTATGTTGGAGAGACATGTATGTATGTAAGATACCCAACCTACTCAGTTTTTAGCCTACATGTAATGTATTCATTATTCTTGATTGACATCAAGTACAAAAAATATCCTCCAAGTGGTTTAGCTTTAACGCCCTTCGCAAGAGAGCGGTACACAAGTGAGTGATAGTCAGTGAAAGATGCATTCGATTTACACAGAAAATCTTTCATGCCGTGCAGTGCCCTTCCTTCCTAAAACACCAAAGTGCGAATATTTCCAAACACATAAATTAGCTAAAATGTAGGACATGTTAAAAATTATATTTTCTAGAATTTCAGCGAGTACTTTAAATATTGGCTGCTTATTTTTCACACAGTGACGTTAACTAGCCAATACCCTATACCTATACATATAACATACACTGTTTGAAGAGATCACGCGTCAATGGTGAGAGTACTGTGTATTGTGTATAGGAAAATGAACAGTAACTGCAGTATGACGCATATTTGGTAGAGGATGGGGTGTACTACTACTATCACTGCTACTACTATACGGCGTTAGCTAAGTTGTGTTATCCTACTTACGTTCTTGTTTAAGCATTGCACCCATCGATGCCGATGAGTACAGTGCATCCATCTTATACCAACATTGAAATTGTCAGTTATTATCTACATTGACTTTTTCTCGATTCAAAATAATATTAAACTAATTGACCTTGTCGGTAATTCCTTGCGGTTAGACCCCGGGGGGGCACTCAACTTAAATTTTGGTAGGGGTGTGCGGCGCGGAGCGCCGAACTTTGGGAACTGAGAACTGATTTTTGGGCAAAATAGGGGCTTGAAGAACTGCCATTTTGGCCAAATTATAGGCTGTTGAGCTAAAAATTTCCAAATTTTTTCCAAATTTGAGCTTAAAGAGCTACAATTGTCAGAGTTTGAGGCTCAAAGAACTGGATTAGATTCAAATGTGGGGCTTAAGGAACTGCCGGAGAGCCTGAAAAAGGGACCCTTGACCGCCGCACATACCCGTACCACCTTAACATGTGAGTGCCCCTCGGGGTTAGACTCC
>NW_027306037.1:0-5765 GCF_039555335.1 Amphiura filiformis
AAATAATTTTGCTCAACAATACTCCCCACATGATCTACCATTTCCTAACAATAGTAACCGAAATGGTAATCTGAGCTTTATTCCGTTTTATTTGAAACCAATCCTCTTACATCCCATGCAAACGATTTTACACCTCTCCCACTGCAATAAATAGCTTTACATTTCGAAATCTTTCTTTGCTTCCTATGCTAATATTACATTATTGTTTTAAAGAGAAAAACGTATCCAAACAGTCGGGCGCCCATTCCTTATTTTAAAGGAATTTTTATTCATCTAGCTCATAATTATGCTATGCACTTAACCGTGTAGAGTAAACACAGACTGTTTATCTTCAAGGTATTGCTGCTTGGACGAAAGTGTGGAGGTGGAGACTTTGCATAGATGCGTTTCACAGCGGCCTTCGCGGTCCGGCCAAAGCGTTTTTAAAATGCGCAAAAACAACTTGGCTTTAATGCTAATTATTGCATGTTCTAGGGTGGGCGGGTTTTCGCTGAAATATTTTTTTATGTAAAGTGAAGCATTCTACGCGTATAAAGGAATATATGAATATTAACTGCACAACATGTAGAACGATTCGTGATACCCAATTGTGGTACATTTGGTGCTGTTTAGGAGGGGAGAATTTTATTTCCATTTTATATACGTCAAAATATTTTTTGAATTTACTGAAAATAGACGCTCAAAAAATGATGAAAAATCAATGTAATTTTTACATAGAACCCCGATAAAGATTACTGTATCGTTTTTATGATAATCTAATCTTCCATTTTCTAAAAACATCTTGGGGGTTCTATGTGGAAATCTTGAATAAACTGGGGGAAAACCCAACGTCTATACTCCGGGGTCTTTAGGCCTACAAGGAAATGGCAGAATTCCTATACATTGCACGGACAGATATACCATGCACGATGCAGTAAAAATCGATATTATGTATTGTTTGCAGCACAATACATGTATTGTTGTATTTCTATGCTATACCCGAGAAATACCCGAGCCCAATTGGGCGACTTTTGAAGATTTTCCCCGCGACTTGTGACAATTTCCTGTCCCATAACAACCAATGGTTAAGAAAACATTTGAGCGACATTTCAACATTGGCTCCCGCGACTTCCGATAGTTTCCTGCCCCATAGAAACCAATGGTTTTGGTAAAGAGAAAAATTGGGCGACTTTTCGATTATTTGACCCGCGATTCGGGCTGAAATCTTTTGGCAACCCTGCCTATAACCTATATATATGTTTAAAATTCAATATGGCTACCAACAACTCATGTGGTCCAATGGATTAGCGCGCTGGACTTGGAGATTATGTATAATAATAAGGGGAGGCTATAGCCGTGGAGGCTATAGCCGCGGAGCTGAAAGTTACCCTTACCAGCACCCTACTACCATCTTAAGGGGCTGGGTTTCCCACTGGATGTTTTTATTATCCTTTGAGTACTCCATGTGTTTTCCTGCTTATACTAGTTCTTCCTCCTTCTCAGCATCCAGTTGCCTAGGGCTAGGGCTTATTTTTAGTTTTAGTCTTCAGCTTCGTTTGCGTGGTAGGACAGAATACCTGTTTCAGGTACTTCTGTAGGGTAGAGACACCTGAGTCTGGGAAAAATCGAGACTTCACTGATGCCGCTGAGGGGTACATACACACAGATCTCCTCGGCAGGCGACCAGGTGTATCCCCATATGATTCAGTATGGGTGGCAACTGGACTAAATGCTGAAACCTTTCCTTTATATCCTTTAGGCATTGAATTAGGTAAATATTTTTTTCGTCTATTTGATGTCTCACAGCCTGGGGACGGGGCTGTTGAAGAATTCCTCCTGAGTAATCTCTGCGTGTCGTAAAAGTCGACTAAAAGAGGACCATGGAATCTTGGGGCCAGTTGATGTTGGATGGCACCAACAGGATCGGCAGGATCAATAACAGGCTCAACCCTGATACATGGTTAGCCCTGCATCGAGCAGCAGCGATGTAGTACTTGGCGCTCCTTAATATATTCAAGGATATCGGCAGTACTCGATTTAGTGATGGGCGTTTTGACAACCCCAAACACGGCTGTCAATGCTGCAGTGAAGAAGGCAACGGGATACCACTTCACTTATTGTTTCCCAAGAATAATCATGGAAGGTCACAATTTGATGTTAGAGACTAACGGCGTGGACGGCTCCTCGCCCGGTAGAGTGTCCCATGGAGAGCAGGTGGGCCCATACCGTCAGCTAGCTACTGTTCGAAATAGTAAGGTCATCTTGCGAAAAAGTAAGATCATCAGAGTTGGAACCTGGAATGTGCGAACTCTTAACCAGAGTGGGAAGCTCGAAAATGTTAAGCAAGAGATGACCCGACTTAAAATCAACATACTAGGAATAAATGAAACCAGGTGGACAAATAATGGAGACTTCAAAATCGATGACTTCAAGATGATTTATGCAGGTGGTGACAAGCATGAGAAAGGAGTTGGGCTAATGCTAGATGCAGATATGGCTAAATATGTGCTGGGCTATTGGACTGTAAGTGAGAGAGTTTTGCTGGTCAAACTACAAGGACAACCTTTCAATATCTCTGTTATTGTAGTATATGCTCCCACAGCAGAGAGCACAGAAGAGGAGATTGATGCTTTTTATGATAAACTGGAGGAGCAAAGTCTCAGTGCAAATCAGATGAAATACAACTGATCATGGGAGATTTGAATGCAAAGGTGGGGCAAGGACAAGATGGCAAAACAGTAGGCGAGTTTGGTCTTGGAGAAAGAAATGAGCGTGGTGATAGATGGGTGCAGTGGTGTGAAGCAAACAACATGGTAATCACAAATACTTGGTTTAAGGAGCACCCCAGAAGAATATATACATGGAAGAGCCCTGAG
Organism: Amphiura filiformis; assembly: GCF_039555335.1. NCBI lineage: Eukaryota > Metazoa > Echinodermata > Ophiuroidea > Amphilepidida > Amphiuridae > Amphiura > Amphiura filiformis. The sequence continues at coordinate 2,856 of NW_027306037.1, forward strand.
GATCGCACAAGGAACCAGATAGATTTCATAACCATTAATGACAGATTTAGAAGAGCAGTGAAACATGCGAAGACACATCCAGGGGCAGACTGCGGAAGTGGTCATATTACAGTAGTATGCACACTTCGTTGTAAGCTGAGAAAGTTGAAGAGAGCGAAGATCACGAAGAAGGTAGATTTTGAACAGCTGAAGAAACCAGAGATCCGAATGGAGTATTCCATCAAAGTGGAGAACAGGTTTGAGCAACTTACAGATGAAGGAGAAGAGATGACATGGGAATTAATGAGGGATATCTTGGTTGAAACAGCAGAGGAATGCCTGCCAAAGAAGAAGAAAGAAAGTAAAAGCAAGTGGATGACAGAAGAAATTCTATCGATGATGAGAGACAGGCAAAATATCATGGACAGGGATTCGAAAGATTATAGAGAGTTGGACAGGCAAATAAAGAAACGTTGCAAGGAGGCCAAAGAGACCTGGCTGAATAGTGAATGTGCCAAAATTGAGAGTCAATTTGGAGAGAATCGGAATGTGTACCAGAGGATAAATGAGATCTCAGGCAGGAAATCAGGCTGTGCAAGCTCTGGGTGCATCAAGGCAAAGAATGGTAATATGCTGGTAGGAAAAGATGATGTAATGAAAAGATGGATTGAATATGTTGGGGAGTTATTTCACGATGTAAGGGATTGTTTGCCAAGCTTTCCCGATTCTATTGAGGGTCCAAAGATATTGCAGTCAGAGGTTCGATCAGCTGTAAAAATGATGAGCAGAAATAAGGCTGCTGGGCCAGATGGAATAGTTGTTGAAATGATTGAAGCATTAGAGGATTATGGAATTGAGAAACTGACAGGAGTCATCAACATAATGTATGATGATGGGATATTTCCGGAAGACCTGAGCAAGTCAATCTTTATTGCTCTTCCCAAGAAACCTGGCGCTGTGGATTGTGAACAACACCGTACAATTAGCCTTATGAGCCATGTTACAAAGATAATTCTAAGAATACTGTTACTCCGTGCAAGAAGTAGAATAAAACCTGAGATTGGTAAAGAGCAGTTCGGCTTTGTAGAAGATGCTGGTACCAGGAATGCGATTTATGTCTTGAGAATGATAACAGAGAGAGCGGTAGAGATGCAGAAGGATGTTTTCATGTGTTTCATTGACTACTCAAAAGCCTTTGACAAGGTGAGACATGATCAGATTTTTGAAGATCTTGGCAGGCCAGACCTGCATGGAAAGGATCTACGACTGTTGCAGAACCTTTATTAGAACCAAACAGCGTGCATAAGGGTGGATGGAGATTGTAGTGAATATACAAGCATTAAGAGAGGAGTCAGACAGGGATGTGTGATGTCACCAGATCTCTTTAATTATTACAGTGAGCTGATTCTAAGGGAGCTAGAAAAGGAAAATGGTCTCAGTATATAGGTGGACATAACATCACGAATATAAGATATGCAGATGACACTGTCCTATTAGCTGAGTCTGAGGAGGATCTGCAAAGGCTTCTTGATGTGGTGGTTCGGGAAAGTGAGAGGAAAGGTTTATCTTTAAATTGCAAGAAGACAGAATGTATGGTGGTATCAAAGACTGAAAGCCCAACATGCATATTGAAGGTGAAAGATCAAAGAATTAAGCAAGTTTCCTCCTTCAACTATCTTGGCAGTCTAATCACAGAAGATGCCAGACGTATTAAGGAGATTAAGAGGAGGATTGCACTGGCTAAGTCTGCGTTCTCAAAGTTATATCAATATCCTAAAAAACAGTGCCCTCAGTATAGAGACCAGAATTCGGGTACTCAACTGCTATGTCGTCCCTGTATTAATGTATGGAAGTGAAGCATGGTCAATAACAACAGACATTAAAAGAAGATTGGAGAGCTGCGAGATGTGGTTCCTTAGAAGAATGATGAAGATCCCGTGGACTGATAAAGTGTCTAATGACGATGTCCTAAGAAGAGCAAATGTGAACAGGAAGCTGTTACGTGAAATCAGAGTTAAGCAGCTGAAATTCCTTGGTCATATCCTCAGAAAGGATGGTTTCGAGAACCTAGTATTGACAGGAAGAATAGAAGGAACAAGGAGCAGAGGCAGGAAGAGAGTGACGTGGAATATCAAATCTGAAAGACTGGCTAAAAGAAAGGGGAGCTGGACATAAAGCGACAGAGCTTCTGGAGATGGCTTATAACAGAGAATTGTGGCATGAAAGAAACATCTTAGGGTACCCTCGACCCCAAAGGTCAAAGGTCATGGGATACAGGGGGCAATATGTGTAAAACAGCTCTAGCCAAGAGCTATAGCGCCCTCAGGGTTAATACCTTGTACAATGATGACTCATGACCCCTAAAAGTAACCCATGGTGGCCGCGACCCTAGAGGTCAAAGGTATAGGCTTTAAAAAGCAATAGGTACGACCTATTATAATTAACTCAGTTTAGCGCATTGGGTAGCATTTTGGTAGCTACCTGTATTTGCAATGATAAAGGCTTTAGATGGCGGGGGGAGAGAGAGAGAGAGAGAGAGAGAGAGAGAGAGAGAGAGAGAGAGAGAGAGAGAGAGAGAGAGAGAGAGAGAGAGAGAGAGAGAGAGAGAGAGAGAGAGAGAGAGAGAGAGAGAGAGAGAGAGAGAGAGAGAGAGAGAGAGAGAGAGAGAGAGAGATGCAGCTGCGGCGTGGGTTCGAGGCCCACCTCTGCCAAACTAAAATTTGTTATAATTTCATATTTGGGAAATATGACTGGGCGAATTTATGTACGGCGAAGAGTGGTGTGGATGCGTTTATAAGAGAATCGTTTTTGTATCCAAACCTTTCCATATGCCCATGCGCTAAAGTGTGTTATATTGTGTCATCTCACACGGCTAAGGACCAATAAGATTGCAGGGAATTTCTAAAGTGTTTAAGAATGGTACATATAGCC
>NW_027306038.1:0-4945 GCF_039555335.1 Amphiura filiformis
CTCGCGGGCCGAGTTGAAACCTATCAAAATCGAAAATCTTCACTAAATGACTGAATTTCACGCCTAAGTTTAACACTAGGATTTGGAAAAAAAATACAGTATCAAGCATTGCAGTTTTTCCTGACATTTACTGAAAAAATGAAAATTATTTCTTTTCATTTGGCCGAGAAAATTAATTTTACATTGAAAAGGTGTAACTCAAAATGTTGCTCATTTCAACACCAAATTCGATCGTTTGTATTGCCTCATTAAATGACTTGCACAACAAAAGAATTGGTTGTCCTGCGAAGAGACTGTTATGGACATATCTGAATACAAAATGTAGTTTTCTGGAACTTGACATGGTGAAAAGAAGACAAGAAACTTGACACTGGACAACACAACCCGAATTAGTTTATCGCGTCACAAAATACGATGTTAAAAATTCCACAGAGATCCTTTCCTAACCATGAAGATAAATCAATTATCAATAGCAAAAAAGTAAGTATATTAATTCTGGAATACAAACTGTTGAGATGAATGCAATAGTAGAAAACATTCAATGAATATTTACAGGCACTCAAAGCGAGAACACTAGTGCCCTTAACATGCATCTCATTGTATTATTCTAAATTCATCTATAGTGACAGCTATTACCACCGTATAATCATGATAGGTTTGAACAAACTGAGCTAGACATGTCGGTATTCCAGTGAGAGCTTTGGAAACTTTATCATGTGATAAATTGTTGTGTGTGGTAATACAGTAACTAATATATAGTACTCAAATAAAGATTTGAATTATTTTATTACTTTTAAAGCGGCAATAAAGTGATCCATTTTCAGTAAATCAGTCCGTTTGTACAGGTTGTATCAACATGATTGGTACCCATCAATTTTGATATTTATTGAAAAGCCCGCCTCTTCCAACTACAACGATGGATACGATTGAAATATCCATAATGTATAGTTTATGACTTGTTTTTGTAATTAATTTACCAATTATTTGGATCATATGTTGAATTTTGATGTGTCAGGCTCATCCATTATCGATGAAAACTACTGGTGGGTAACAATCATTTCGATACAGCTTGTATTCACGTTTACAATTTTTACCAACCCTAACTAACTGAGACTTTTGGCGGAGGGCGGATGGTTTCATCCACTCTTTCGCACTACCCTAACTTGAAGGTATGTTGATAGGGTTTAGAAATACTTTGTTTAAATGCTGTGCAAGCTCTTAATATAATATTAATAAAATTATATAGTCCCAACCCAAATATTTATAGCAGAATTTAGGAGTAGTACAAAGATTATTGTCGATTATTTTAGTTCTGCTTTATATATAGACTATACGGTAAATACAATTTACACTGGGGCATGGTTGCTAAATTTCTACTTTGAGTTATTGAACTCATTACTAGGTTTCCCGAGAACGTTGTCATGCAGAAGATATATTCAGGCTGTGAAATTTACTTTGACTTTTAAACTGTTAATAAAATAAATCGACTAATTTGTCCTGCCTCGGGCATGGTTCACGAATAAAGAGGAATGATAACATTATATCAGTGTAATGTTTTTTTTGTCTACTATAATAAATTGGTAATGCAAATTATTTGAAATTTGAAACTTTCTCACATAGCATTTTAAAGGGTTCACAAAAAATAACTCCCCCCCTAAAATTACAAAAATTTGACATACATTTCGTTGATTTGAACAATTTAAAAGCCTGTGAATAAAGGAATGGTTTTTCTACCCTCCTAAAGTTTTTTCTTCTAAAATCTTTTCTTCACCTCCCAAAATCATTTTTCAAAAAAATGATGCTTTTAGAAAAAAAAGTTGCACTTTTTTCAAAATCCTCATTTATGTCAAAATTAGCTGCAACGAATCATTATTTATCACTACATGATGGTTGTATTGGTGACTAAGGGATCAGAGACAGAAAAATTTGAAGAAAACAAAACAATTAAATAAATCATAACATTTATATCGAGAAAGTTTTGTACATTACATGTATGGGATGTTGAAAAGTGCAACTTTTTTTTAAAGCATCATTTTTGAAAAATGTGATTATTTTTTACCAAAACAAAAGGATTTTGAGAAGGGATAACTTTGATAGGGTAGCAAAAATATGCCTTTATTCACAGGTTTTTAAATTTTTTAAATCAACAAATTGAATGTCAGGTTATGTAAAGAAATGTTTTGTAAATCCTAAATTGATTTTACCATTTGGAAACACTGGATCAATAAAACCTTCTAGAAATACCCCTGTACATGTCAATGAATCATTGTTTTTTGTGCTGCAAGATGATTGCATGGGTGACTGGGTTATCGTATACATAAAAATTAAAGAAAACAAAAGCACCATTAAATCAATCTAAACATTGATATCGAGAATGTTTTTGCACATTAAATGTACAGGATGTGGAAAAGTGCAACTTTTTCTGAAAGCATCTTTTTTGAAAATTTGATTAATTTTGGCCAAAACAAAAAGATTTTTTTAAAGAACTTTGGGAGGTAGGAAAATGGTTCCTTTATTCCACAGGTTTTAAAATTTTTAAATCAACAGAAATGTATGTCAAGTTATGCAAAAGAAATGTCTTGTAATTTTAAGGGGGGGAGTTATTTTTTTGTGAACCCTTTACCTTTATATTATTTTCTGACTATTGACACGTGATTTAAGATAAATTTATTTAAAAAATATTTCACCTACTATTAATTGGTTAAAGTTGTATATAGTTATAGATTAGTTTGTGCATCTTGTGAGCCATGGGGCTTCTATGATACTGGATCGTTTGTGGCTTACCCTGTTCCAAAAGAAAGGGCTCTTTCCTAACTCAACGTAGCAAACACACTGCCCAATCCTGCCAAATCACTAAAGTTTAAACAAAATGAAGACAATTTTTTATTTAAAATAACGGCAAAGTTTGTTAACTTCTATCTTAGATTGATCAAAATGGAGATGTTAATATTAAATGTCATCTGTCAGAACACTTTGTTTCATGTTGCAATTTTCTACTACGCAGTATCAATAAAATAAAAATAACAACAAAGGTACAATGAGTTAAGAAATATACACTTCTTAAAAAAACCAAATCAATGATTTAGCAAATAAGAGCAAATTCGTTATCAAAATTCTAGTATAACAAATAAATGGGGATTTGCCATTTGGTCTAATGCCATTTGGTCTAATATCCATTTCGTCTACATCCATTTCGTCTAAACCCATTAGGTCTATATCCACTACGTCCAATAATCATTTGGTCCTATAATCATTTGGTCTGATAACTATTTGGTCCGATAACTATTTAGTCTAATAACCATTAAGTCTAAAACCATTTAGTCTAACAACCATTTAGTCTACTACCCATTTGGTCTATAACCAATAGGTCTAATACCCATTTGGTCTAATACCCATTTGGTCTGCAAACCATTTTAGGCTTACAAGCATTTAGTTTATTAATAAATAGACGAAATGGTATTAGATTAACTGGTTATTAGACCATACGAGTATTAGACCTAACGGTTATTAGACCAAACGGTTATTAGACCAAACGGTTATTTAAGAAATATTAGACCAAATGGTTATTAGACTATATGGTTAGTAGACATACCGGTTATTAGGCCATACAATATTAGACTAAATAGACATTAGACTATATGATTATTAGACTAAGTAGCAATTAGCCTATCTGGTAATAGACCAAATGAATATAGACTAAACGGGAATTAGACGAAATGGTATTAGACCAAATGGCAATAGACCAAATAAATATAGGATTTTTCGTACATTTTGTTAGTTAATACAATATATTGTTGTTGTTGTTGTTGTTGTTGTTGTTGTTATTGTAGTTGTTGTTGTTGTTGTTGTTGTTGTTGTTGTTGTTGTTGTTATTATTATTATTAATATTATTATTATTATTATTATTATTATTATTATTATTATTATTATTATTATTATTATTATTATTATTATTATTATTATTATTATTACTGGTTGTGCATCATCCTGGACTATAACAGCGAATGCTACATGTACTTTTCAGAAATTCAGTTACCACCGCTAGAATTACAGTTTCAATGTTAAATCTCTGACCACAGATCCAGTATTCGTAAGCAGATGAGTTCGCCTTTCGGCTTCAGGATTGTCATAATGAGCTCTTCCGCAAAATAAGTGTACCACACCCTATAGAGGAAGATCTTTTAAAGAAAAGACATGGTTGGATATCTAAATTTGCTCTCTGAAATGACTGGAGATCCAGTTTTTAATGATAAAACAAAACAAAAACCAAGAAAAATTTGTATCTTTTTTTATTAAAATGTGAATTTACAAAATGAAACCAATATGAAATGCAGGTATGCGTATCTAAATATTATTATAATATTCACGAATCTCTGACCACAGATCCAGACAAGGCAATGCGGTCATCGACATTTAAATACCAACAATAATAACTTCGTTGCTAGCAAAAATAGTGGTATTAGGCAGCACCAAAGATACAAAAGATAATGGGAAATTTTGAATTGTAGATATTAATCAATCCATTTTCTATTGTAGATGATATAGATTTGGGATTACGTGCAATCTGTACTTTTGATTGATTTGATTTTTAAAGATATATTTTGAAGGTTACGATTAAGCTTAGTTCACTTTTGTCATTTTGAGTGCACTAATACGTATACGATTTTATGAGCTCACACAAAATAAATCAGTGCTGCAGCCACAATAGCGATTTTTCCATAGTGCAATTTTAAACATTAGCAAAAAACTTTTATGTTCTATTCTGAATTCAGTTGGTGCGTCTTGTCAAGAATTTTGATTGGTTTTCAGCTATCCATTGCGATGACACGACAGTGAATAGTCATATAAGACAGTGAGCGCGCCGATACGCAATGGCGGCATCGCTTGTAGATCGCGCGATAATGCGTCCGCGTAGTACACGTGCCCGAATTAAAGAACGCGATTC
>NW_027306039.1:0-4828 GCF_039555335.1 Amphiura filiformis
GGGGTATGAGCGTTTGGACAGTATTTATTTTGGGACATTAGAGCACATCAGACATATCAAATTGCAATCTGAATACGAAGAATGTCATTCTGATATCAAATAATTTTGATTTTTGAAATTAGCTAATTTAATACACACTTTATGGCAAATCATTAAAAATTGATATTTTTGATATTTAACAGTACTTGAAGTAAACTTTATAAATCTGATGATTTATACTTAAAGTGTATGTAGGTGGGATGGCCGACGATCAATTGAAATTTTGACCTTTACGTATTGAAGATATGGATTTTTTTTCCCAAAACACCCAAAAAATTAGGTCTTTTGGGAAAAAATCCATATCTTCAATATGAAAGGTCAAAATTTTCAATTGACCGTCGGCTTTTCTCCTGCTACATACACTTTAAGAATATATCATTAGATTTATATAATTTACTCGAGGACTGTTATATATCAAAATTTGAAAAATATCAAATTTTTATAATTTGTCATAAAATTTGTATTATATTGTGATTTTTAAAAATGAAAATTATTTGATATCAGAAAGACATGCTTAGTATTCAGAATGCAATTCGATAGGTCTGAGGTGCTCTTATGTCCCACAAAAAATACTGTCGAAACGCAATTAAAGCAGGGGTTCTCAATAGGCACGCCCGCAAGTCAGATCCGGCTTGCCAACCAATACAGGTCTTTGAAATGAAATATAAAAGGAACCGTTCACAAACACTTGTTAGGGGGCCTGATGCAAAAGGGGCCCTTAAAAGTTTTGACCCTCTCTAAGGGGGGGGCCTGAAAATATGACCACAAATTTTCCTGAAAAATTGAGCTTATATGTTTTCTATGGGGTTGATTACACAATTTTCTATATCAAAAATTTTGAGGTCTGAAAGAGGCCACAAAAATTTTTAGCTGATGAATTTTTCAATCAGCCCTCTGAACAAGTGTTTGTAGAATGAATTCACTTAAACTACTCTCATGATGTTGCGTACAAAAAATGTCTGCATTTTTGTCATTTTTAAATTGGAAAAATGATGTCAGGTTTATTAGGGCAGGGGCGTTTACAGTTATTATTATCTGTTCCAGTGACAACTCATGCATATATTCCTGGGTAGGATTAGGCATTGCAGGGAAATTAATAGAGATTATCCATGTTCTATAAGCTGCATATCCTATCAACGACTCGCTATACCTTGTTTAGGACTTTCAAAAGAAGCATTTCATGGCAGTAAAGCCATGACTGTTTCAAAATAGCCCTACTAAAGTCATGCAGGTAACTCCGAGGTCGCAGCATTGAATTGGATTGAATGAGGAATACTACGAGAACCAGCGCCTTTGTTAGAAGTCACACATGGTGAAGTGGATAACCTCTTTTTAAGGTGTCACTGAGCTGGAATAGATAATACAGTACTACATTTTAGTTAACAAGCAAATATTTCTGCAGATGTTAGAGGAGCAATTTAATAAAGTTTTCAGTGCTGTATACATTTTTTGAATTGAGTATTCTGTCATGTTTGATCGCTCCCTCCCACTTATTTCTTACAAATATGCTTGGCAAACCTCATTTAGTCAGTAAGCTTTTTGGCTGAAGTCATGTAAAGTTTGTTAAGATCAACCCTAAACACATATATATCAAGGCCTTTATAGAACGAGAACAAACTATACAGGGGTGTCCCAGAAAAATTGCTGGCAAATGAATTTGGACGCAAGCTTTGGGAAATAGACATCAGAATCCGCAAAAATCTGAAAATCAGCATGTAACCCATCTTATTCTGCATCTTATACGCTAATTTTACTGGAATCGGTTGACTGATTACGAAGAAATGAGCGATTATATAACACATGCGTCAATTAACTTCATTCCAAGTTTGAAAGAAAGATCATTCAACACAATGCCCACTAGTGGTTAACTGTCAATGAACTTCATATTTTGTTTGGTGAAATCCTTTTCGTTCTTTTCATTAATTAGGTTTTGTTCAAATTTGAAAATCTGCACGATATTGAAAATGAAAGCTTGCATGTAAGATGATGTTCGGTATTTGTAAATATCTTTTTTCGTTAATGTTGCATAAAAGAATTATTACATAACAAATTCCAGCTGGCTTGAACAATTTCTTACACACATTCATATTTTTGGAATATTTCTAAGAAATTGTAATGCAAAGTTTAAATCTTTTAAAACAACATTAATGTTACATGGTATCAAAATCACACGTAAAGCTATAAGCACTAGTCTTGTTCATTGCCATTCTTGGCTCAAATGTTCTTTGGAAAGTTAAAATATAACATAATTTGCACAACCTAAAGAATTAAAAGTTGGAAAGCTTCCAATTGCAGAAATCAAAGTTTTCTTGGACAAACTGTTATTCATCTTCGGTGAAAGTAATGAATAACATAACACGTCGGGTCGGATTATTATAAAACACTTAAATGTGGACTAGAATTTAATGAGATACATAAACTTTAGAAGCGGTGAGCGAGTATAAAAAAGCGCCTGTTGATCAAACTTGGAATGAACTGCATTGATGCTTGCGCATTATGTAATCAAGTTAAATTCGCCGCAGCCAATCAGCGAATCAAATAAAATGCTTCAGGCTGTCGGTGCAATAACAAAATAGGCTATGCCACATTTTAATATTTTTGATTCCTGATGTCTATTTCTTGACTTACGTAAAATTTAATTCACTCAGTAATTTTTTCTGGGCCATGTATGTCCCAATATTTTGATCATGTTTATGAATTTCTGAAATCTTCCACATTCTTTATTCAAATAAAGGTGCATAGCTGCATACTATGTAGCATGCAACTGCTGTGTGGCAGTAGTTGGTATAACATACTTGGATTTTATGAGCATTTCCTATGAGGAGCTGTTTATAATATATCAGCTACTATGCACTGTGCTGTATACTGCATGCTTTGCACTGATGTATATGAACAACTGCTATAATGGTATGGCAGCATCAGTCCATAGCGTGCTCGGTATGCTGGTATAACTTTTGGCGATTTTAAGTGAGCATTTCCTATTAGGAGCTGTTTATAATAATCATACCAGCTTACTATGCACTGTAGTTGTGGCATTGCATGTTTTGCACCGATGTTGTATAGACGGTCCAAGAAGCCAAGTCATGGTCAGGATTTGTCGGATATTTTGGTAGCCGCCAGCACCAACCTGGTGCTTTGAGCGTTCAATTGTGCAAATAAAGTCAGCCTAACACCTAGAGAAGATGCAAGGACGCAGGAGGGTTAATAGAATAATAGCTAATAATATATATATAATGGAGATAATTCCTGCGAGGTAATCCTGCTGCATCTATTCATACATATAGCCCTTTTGTTCGCGAGTACATCAATGCATAGATACCGTGTGTATTAATCCGATTATTATGTCACTTCAACAGCGAATAGACCATGCTGTGTGTTTTGTCGAAGGAACTGTATTGTGTTATTCTTTTGTCTGCCTGTGTTTTCGCGGAAGGTGTAAAGCGGGTGATGGAATGCAGTTTAAAATTTCCGCCAAGGCCGAATCATTTCACATTTTGAGTGCATTGTAGCTGGCGGCTACCCAACTAAAGGCTGCTAGTCAGGTGTAGGAATGCGTGTATTTGGATGCGTCTATTTAAACACAGCTGTTATAACATTACACACTTCTAGTGCCCGTTTCTATTCATCGTTATGTATTCTTCTCCCGTGCATTATTCTACGTGAACTACCCTTCATAGCCGAATTATATAAACCTGCACGCTAAACAATGCATTATCTAAAACCCATGACGCTAAACAATAGATTCTAGATAATCACGTGCGCTCAAATACTAGAAATACTACTTTCACATAACTATATAGTAGAGTTAGGTGGCGCTTTCGACACAGAGGTCACATAACTATATAATTGTCTGTTCGATATATATACCATCAAAAAAGTACGAATATACATTCTGTGGTGTTAAAATGGTATAGTTACAAGCGGTGTTCTATTTTGCAAATATCATTGTCATAAATTATGATTAATGACCTCAAATAAATCAAACATCAAATGAGAATAATCGAGCTTCTATTAATTAAAAAGGGCCAAAAACAGGTGGATCATAATTATACAAGATGACACCATTGCAAAATATTCAGCATTTTACAAATGAAATACATGTAGGCCTATATCTAAAATAACATGGACGGGCCCGGGAAACACACACTAGCGCATAATATCATGATCATAATACTGAATAAATTGTAAAATCCCAATGTCATGTGTTTTAACATAAGTAGATTTTAAAGTTCAAATTATAGAGCTATAAAGTCCAGTTGATATTGATATATTTTTTCTCTCATCTCAATTCACCGTAGTACTAGTCGGAAATCTAAATCGATCGTTTCCAGGTGAACTGGTTCAGTGCTCTCTGTGTTCGAACCCACGATATTAAATGATCACAACATAAAGTCAATTGGTTACAAACCATGCGTGAATAAGTTACTAAAGTATGACGTATGGCGCAATCGATACCATTGATAGCTAACTTATACAGGGATTGATTTTCTTTACCAGTTAAATGCTACCTAGCTGGTCAATGGCCTGACGGTGTTTTTAAAATGTAAGATATTTTCCTAATATTAAAACTAATATAATGAATGCAGCAATTAATATTGCCTATTGTTTTAATACACTCAAAGTGTATGACGGATAATGTACTTGTGCAAATGCATTCGTCAAGATAATTGCACTTGCCATGGAGTTATTGCATTTAGCTCTTGAGCTAAATGCATTTAGCTCTCGAGCTAAATGCATTAACTTCACGGCGCATGCGATTATCTTGACGAATGGATTGCACTCAGTTCAT
>NW_027306040.1:0-4000 GCF_039555335.1 Amphiura filiformis
CTTTGTTTACTCGTCCTCCACAACAGTCGCTAAGTAAAATTGATTGACAGGCAATTCTGTCACGTGGACAATTATTTCGATTGTCTAAAACACAGGCGTCTAAAAGGATCACGTATTTTGTTAGCAGTCAAGCCGATTGCAAAAATTCTACGCCGCTGCACTCATACTACAAGCGCCATTCATCCATGCGCACGCACGGCGTAACCATGTTGAGCTCGATTCCAATCATGCCAATACTCGTCCCAAACCAAACTGGCCCTACCTATACATTCATTTTTATCTATTTGCATTTATTTATTTGCTTATTCGGTTGTTATTTATTTATTTATTTATTTATTTATTTATTTATTTATTCATATTTATTTATTTATTCATTCATTCATTCATTCATTCATTCATTCATTCATTCATTCATTCATTCATTCATTCATTTTTTTTTTTTTTTATTTATTTATTTATTTATTTAACTTTATTTATTTATTTTTTATTTTTTTTTTTTATTTATTTATTTTTTTTTTTTTTTTTTTTTTTTTGTTTGTTTGTTTGATTTATTTTTTTCTTTTTTTTTTTTTTTTATTTATTTATTTATTTATTTTTTTTTTTGGTTATTTTCTGTACTTACATATCATAATACTTTCTGTGTGTTTTTCTTTTTACTTTTGAATTTTATATTACTTGAGAGAGATGTCTAGTTGTCTATGGTTTAACATGTGTAATATTTATGCCCAAACACTCGTTTGTACTTTCCCGTAGGTGGCCTGAAAAGCTAAAGTTTGATTTTTAATCTTTTATTTTAGTCAGAGTTACATAATGCCCGAAATCAACTAGGCCAATGTGCGAGTGTCAAGCACATTTGCCACAGGGTTTCATTCAAATTCGAGTAACTTCCCATTTGACCCCAGCTGACCTTTGAGAGAGGACCTCTGGTTTGCACAATTTCACATTTATTTCCAGGAAGTGTTTGCCCAATCACAGCTATTTTCTTTAATAATTAAAATGTTGCAAATGTTCTGAATCAAGTGACCTTTGAACTTGTTTTCCTTGACACTCTTGACCCTTCAGAAGTATTTCAACAAACCATAGCAGTAGTGATCTATTACTTTCAGGGTGACTGAAAATTTGATTATCTCAGTATTATAATAATCTGTCGGGGTGTGTTGCGAGCGCAGCAAACAGGAAAATTTGCATCTATTGTGTTTACATACTGTTTTCCTAAGCCGCCTTAGAGCGTTTTATTTATGCCAAACATCGCTTGCCCCCCATCTCGGCTTGCCAAAATTCCCCCCCTTTTGGCTCGCTGAAAATTTCTTTCCTCCCCAATTTTACCCTCACCCAGGGCTCATAATTTATATTGCACACCCTGACCATGTTAGGTTTGTGAATTGGGTTACCAAATATTTGTCATGTGCAAAGGGCAGGATTTGTTGGCAAGCGGAGAGGGCGGGGACTGGGGAAAGGATTTTTATGGGCCCGGGTTATGGACATGCCGGGGGAAGCAGTAATTTTGCCAGGCCATTTTCACTAGGGACCGTTCACAAACACTTGTTAGGGAGCCTGATGCAAAATGGGAGGCCTTAAAAGTTTTGACCCTCGAGGCCCTCCTACTAAGGGGGCCCTGAAAAATTGAGTTTATATGCTTTTCTGATGATGGGGTTGACCCATAATTTTCATGTCAAAAAAAAGGGGGTGGGCCCTGAAATTTTTGAGACCTGAAAAGGGGGGGGGGGGCAAACAATTTTAAATGATAAAATTTTTTTTTGCATCAGGCCCCCACTCACTAACAAGTGTTTGTGAACGGTAGGCCTATTATTTGAGGACTTTTTGTAATTCTATAATTTTCATTTATTCATTTTTATTATTTTGTTTTATTTATTTCATATATCCTAGGCCTAGGGCCTATATTTAGGAGAGAGGGAGAGAGAGAGTGAAAGAGAGAGATGAGAGAGAGAGAGTGGCAGGAGAAAGAAGTGGAGGAAGAAAACGGCACAGAAATTGGGACACAGTTGTTTGTCATATAGCAGGGCAAATTGGAATTTTGGGCCGAACTGGTTCTTAGCCATGCGGACATGAGCAGGCGGTGGTGGAAGCGATATCGATTTGACGTCGCCATTGGATTAACACATAATCATGAAATCTTCACAAACAATTCTAAATTTGTTATGTGGTGTCAAAGCAAAATTATCTTACTCTAAAACCGTTGTGGTAACAATTTACCACACTACACGTATGTTATTTTTCAATAAATGCTAACCGTGTATTTTGAATGGGGCTGTCAGCCTTGTATTTTCGCCAGCCTCGAACGTCACGTGTCGCGTGACCTATGCCGCCTGATGGCGCGATCGTCATTGGATCGAGCTGTCTGTATCATACGATAAAACATGTGTGTGTTGTGCTGGCTTGAATTCTCGAGGAAATAATATAAAATGGTCCGTATTTAATTATTTAAGTAAGTATTTAATTTTTGATTAGAATGGCACGCTAATCATTAATAACCATGTCCATTGTGCTGTGAACAGATTGAAAGATAAAGCTAAAACAATTCATTTTGTTCATGTGTATTTCTGTCATGGCCCATAACTCCGAGATATTGAAATCCGTGAAAATGACAGCATCAATGTGACAAAAGCGCACAGATATTTCATTTTTGGCGAATCCTAGTAAAATTAGCATACCACGTGTTGTTTAAGAAGGTATCATAGAAATAATGTGGCTGAGAATTCTGGCGATTATATCATACACAAAAACGATATTATTGATGCAAAATGACAATAAAGTGGTACCAGATTTCACTCAAAATTTTGTCAATGCATAAGCTTATAAAATAAAATCCACACAAGCTGTGTTTTCAATTGATAGCAACATTATTATGTTGACCTGTTTATAGTCTGCAGCCAAATCGAGAGAGAAATCGTGACTTGTATAAATAAATTATGGCCTCTGTCACAAAAATCTTCATGCTCATTATACGTGAACAAAATTGAAACACTTTCAAAGTACATTTGTGCATGAGCTAGATTAATAAATAATAATTAATAATAATGCTTAGAATGTTAGCTTCGAGATGACCTATGATTGTTAGGCCTACGATGTTTACTTTCTGCAAAAAAAAAATGGTTTAGGTGGCTACGTAACAGCCAATTTGAACCTGGAACCATCCAAATTCAGCGTAACCTTAAAGGTTTTATTTCCTCTAAAGGGAGGATGGCAATTTATTTCTTGCATTTACGTCCCTAGCTACTATGGGCTATTTTATATGGGGAGATGATAAGTTTAAGTGACTTATAAACTCATCCCAAAAAGAAAGTATCCAGTTTGATTTTGGTTCATAAGTCAAAGATGGGGTCTTAAATCAAGACCTACCAAAAGTATGTTGCAGATAAATTTATTCCACACAGTTTGATACCTCATTTGTCCAAATCGATCTTCGGAATTGATGACACAGCGACCTTTTAAAGCATAGCGACCTCAATTTTAAAAGTTGCAGTAATTCCTATTGGTGTGGTTTTCCTGCTTCTCAAGATTAGTCATAAAGGTACACAATAACAGAGACGAATGAAGACTGTTTGACTTCACTTCATGTGTTTTATTGAATACAGATACTCTTTTACTCCTTCCTTAATGTTTTGCCCTTCACTCTTCACATCTTTTCCTGCTGCATCAATGACTGCCGGACAGCTGCGGCGCATGCTCTCAGTAAGACGTCTGATGCGCCCTTGATCTATCGCTGCCCATAATTGAGTAGCAGGACCAAATCAATAGGAATAACTGCAACTTTTTAAATGGAGGTGATTGCATTCAAATGGTCACTGTGTCATCAATTCTGCATTGATATGAACACATGAGGTATCAAACTGTGTGGAATAAAATTATCTGTAACATACTTTTGGTAGGTTTTGATTTAAGGCCACATCTGTGACTTATGGAATAAAATCAAACTGGATACTTTCTTTTTGGGATGAGTTAGGTTCAAATTTTAACCAGCCTAATCACGAAGCTCACA
>NW_027306041.1:0-3000 GCF_039555335.1 Amphiura filiformis
ATTTTTTACATTTGCTCTCACCGAATGCCAAAAATCATGCTCTCACCCATTGACCCCATATTTTTTACATTTTGCTTTCACCGAATGCCCCAAGTTAGTGCAAAAGTGCCAGCCCTACACCTATATCCATTTCATATTGAAGTGCCCCCCCTCGGGGGACAAGCATATTTTGTGCTGGTTTAAAACATCATTTGAGACCATTTTAGCCCAAAACTTGAATTAAAGTTTTGGTATTTGATGGACGGACCAGTACTATAGTGCTCTGCAAAGAGTGCAAAATTGTGCAATTTTGCTTTGTTTTGGTCCAAAACACTGTGTTTTACGCCCGGGGGGGGGGGGTAACTCCTATTGTGGCCTGTACACCATCCGCGATAATCAACTTTTGAAAAGCACCCTAAACCAGGATTTAACCCTTGGCTAAAACGACACCTTAAACAGGGATTCCATTCCTAACAGCAAATTTCATTCCCTAAATATCATTTCCGCGTATTTAGAAATTGCAATTTTGCTACCCTTTTTTTCAATTTTTCATGTTTTTGACACCCTAAACGTGATATCGCTGTATCGTGTATACCCACAAAAACGACCCTTTTACGCTTTTCATTATCGCGGATGGTGTACAGGCCACAATGGGAGTGACCCCGGGGTTTTACGGGCTAAAAAAAATATATGCACAGGGCAATTATTGCTTTATTTTGTCAATATTCCAAACTGGTAACTTGATCACTGTGTGTGTGGGGTGGGGGTGTGTGTGGGGTGTTAGTCAATAACCATTCAACTATCTCAAGTGCAAAGTGATTGTCATGTTGTGGTGAGACAAGCCAGGTCATTGAGAATGTTATTAATATTCATGAGTGTTATAATAACAATAAATGTATCGACAGGCTTGATTCACTTGTCAAAATGCCAGTGACTTACCGATAGAGTGGAGCTTTTTAGGAGAAGCGATCAGGGACTAAAACTAAGCTTGAATTTGGCAACAAATCTATTTACCCTCAGGGTGTAAAGACCAAGGTGGGGGGGGGGCTGTGTAATTCTTCAAAGAAAAAAAAAAAGATGTATAGGTGGCAATTTATTGTCACAGTGAAGGAAAATTAACCTAACACTTGACTATTTTAGCTTTTAAATCACAACATTCCTCACGCTTTGCACAAATAGCAGTGCTGCCAACAAGGGAGGGGGGTAACTGGCAAGGGCGCACCCGGGGTCCTAGGGGGGTCGTAAAAGTGAAGAAAAGATACTTTACTAATGGGGCAGTAAAAGCAAAGAAAATGGACCTCAGGGGCCTGTAAAAGGTTCAGAATAGATCATTGCAATTAATTGTAGGCATATTTTCTTTGCTTTATACTATATGTGCCGACAAAAGGCCTCTTTTCTTAGCCCTAAGGTATCTCTTCTTTTTGCTTTTTACGGCCCACAAGGTCTCTTTTTTTCTTTTATGGGTCCATTAAGGTATATATCTTTTCTTTGCTTATTGCTTTTTTACATACTCACTAAGGTCTATTTTTTACATACTCACTAAGGTTCTTTCCTTTACGGGCCTATGGTATCTTTTTCTTTGCTTTTTACGGGCCCACTACGGTCACTTTTCTTTTGCCTTTTACGGGTCCATTATAAGGTCTGTTTTCTTTGATCTTTTACAGCACAAAAAAACAAAACAAAAATAAAGGGAAAAAAAAAAAAAAAAGAAAAGAAGGGAGACCTGCATTTTATAAAAAAATACAAGATAGCCTTTGAAGCACACACTCTAATAAATATTTCACTTGAATTTACTCTTTGCTTTTGCCAAAATGATCATCCTCAATATAATGAAATCTTCGAGAAATCAGGGGAGTGCAGCTTAATCGTGGGAACACAAATTGCAAATTTTCGCGCGCATTGTGCCCTTCACTTTATTATTTGATCATTTCCCTTAACATTGGCAAGTTTTCCACGCTTCGCACGGAGTTTGTTTCAATATGTCCAATCTGGGAGCAAAAGTTGCTAATTGAATTACAAATTTTGCGGCTTTCAAGCATGCGCAAGATTTGTCCAGTTCACCGGTTCATACTTGGATCATTTTACCTTCAAATTGGCAAATTTTTTGCACTTTGCGGGAAGTTGTTCAGAGAAACTTACTAAATCTGGGAGAAAATGCCGTTCAAATTGCAGAATTTGTGCGCGCTCCACGCATTTGTCTCCTTCAATGTTCATATTTGATTATTGGCAGCTAAACATGCTACTTTCATTCTCGCTGCAACATATGTTCAAGGATTTTACACCAACCCCCCCCCCTAACAAAGAAAGTTATGCCACTGTCCCCCCCCCCCACACACACCCCCACACTTATGAAGTCCTGCACCGTCATCACTGATCAAAGGGGCCCGTGCGTTCACATTGCCCCC
The DNA here is from genome assembly GCF_039555335.1 of Amphiura filiformis. Lineage (NCBI taxonomy): Eukaryota > Metazoa > Echinodermata > Ophiuroidea > Amphilepidida > Amphiuridae > Amphiura > Amphiura filiformis. The sequence goes on from NW_027306041.1 coordinate 2,385, forward strand.
GGGCCCGTAATGGCTCTCGGCGGCACTGACAAATAGTTCCATTTTTGGTCATATTTAGTATTTTAGCTTCAAACTTGTAAATATTTGGATGCATTTGTTCGTGAATAAAAGCTGTTGATTCACTCTACTTCACAGATTTTCACCAAAGTCATATACATGTACACTACATGCCCCGGGACTACATGTAGGAACCATACTTTGGTTCATAATTATTGCACAACCCTAATTGACTTTTGCAGATGTAGATCATTGGAGAACACTCAGTGATAAAACAATATGTATAGGAAGTTAGGACAGATGTGAACCATGAGATAAAATCAACCGGATGAAATGTTTCTGTAGTCTTTTAAAGGGATTTTGTCTATCTGGGCCAACGATCAAGAATGATATGCCATTTCATGTCTATGTTGTAAAGCATAAGTATTAAAGTTTCTAAACTCTGAAGTTTAAATTGCTCTGCAGTGTCTACTGCTATTAATCATGATTACTCAATTTTGCAGTTTAACTCAGAGATTGAGTTTTAAGGCACGGGAGTGTTACCGCACACCATACTTTTTACAGAGTGCAATTTAATAGCCCTGACAGCCTGCCTTAACATTTCCAGAAGTGCAATTTG
>NW_027306042.1:0-2902 GCF_039555335.1 Amphiura filiformis
TCCCACGCTTCGGAAACCAGTGCACCATTCTCGCTATTCGCAATAAGGGCGCCGCCAGCGGTTTGTGATATAGTCGATAATCATGAAATTACATGCATTGAACACGTGACAATATTTTTTAGTTTGTCAAAATAAAGGTGTTACACGCGAATCGATACTCAATAATACTTAATAATGTGATTTGAAATGTGCACAATTAATTTATTTTGACTCTTTGCGTGTAATACCGTTATATTGACAAACTAAAAAATATTGTCACGTGTTCCTATGTAATAGCATGGTAATATTCGTATTGCGCGGACTTGGGTGTCGACCTTTTCCCATGATACATCACGATTTTCCCATGATACATCACGATTACATCGCAAACCGCTGGCGGCGCACTTATTGCGAATAGCGAGAATTTAGATACAGGTTCTGTCATGCTTCTGTAGCAGTGACCAGCAAACCGTGTCCTTCTTTCCCTGATCTTGTCTGATAACTTTGGGAGGTCACCATACAACTCTTTGTTTGTCATAATTATGTTGTTTCCAGTGGACATTACGCATTGCCCTCAACAGTCTGGTGTAACGGCCATCCAGCTCTTTTAGTGTCAGTTTGGAAGTGACTGTCCATGCCTCACACCATGATAGAGCAGTACTGATTCAACTGTTGCTGTAAATAAGCGTTGCTTGAAACTTGTTGAGAACAATGACTTCCATTCCATTACAAGTTCTCCAGGCTGCTGCTTTTAGAATTTTTACATCCTTTTCTGAACTCTGCATCCATGGCCCCAGGTACTTGAAATCTGTGACCTCCTCAACACATCTTAGCATCGTATAAACACAACATTAACCACAACAACATACTCTTCCATATCGTCAGCCTGTTACCCTAATTGCCAAAGTACAAAATATGGTTGATGCATGCATTTAAACATATTTATTCACCAATCACCAAAAACAAAATGATGATACAAATGAATGGGAATAGATCGCAATAACTAGGGTGATTACGTAATGGATGCATGTTTGAACTATAATTTGTACTTTATTATCAACATTACAAAAAAGGACTTAAAGGAGTATTTCGTGATCCTAGCATCCTCTTTTTATGACATTTTTCAGTAGATATCCACGAAAAAAGCTTATTTTCACAATTTCAATTGATTCCGATTTTGCGTTTGCGAGTTATGCATGATTATGTGTATTACACTGCTCCATAGACAATGTGTTGTAATTTCGTTCTGGTGCACCAGAACGAAATTCAAATTTGGCGATATTTTTGCTAAACGAATTAATCTGCAAGAAATATTTGGTACATAAACATTATGTAGCCAGATGTATCCAGTGGTGTAAAAATCTCAACTTTTTTTGGGAAAAGTGGGGGGATGAGGCTGTGGATCACGACATGCCCCTTTAAGCAATTAGCGTAGCAGGCTGACGATATATGTTTGCCCTCGCACAATTCCTATGATGTATCTTGCTCCATCAACTCCAAAAGAAAACATACTTTCAAACACTATCCAAAACTAGGAAAGTTAAATAGTCATACATTTTGGTTATTTTGGTCGTTTAACAAGCAGTTCTATATAGGAGGACATAAAGTCATAATTTCTTGAATATTATGACTTCGCTCTGTTGACCTACAAACACAACAAATTTGGCTGATTTGGGTGCAAGTTGGGACAAGTGTAAACATTACAAATATGCCAAAAAAAATCAGGTTTGAACAAATGTAACCAACTTCATATTATAAGATCGTACATTATGGCTTTATAAGTACTGCACTCTTAGTAATTTAGACTATTTTTGCATTTTCTCAAAATTATCACTGGTAACAAAAGTTATGTAATAGCGAATCCATTACTGCACTGAAATTTCAGCGATTCAAGACAAGCAGTACAGTAAATATGATAGGAAATGAGGTACATCCTAACGGTACCTCATAAGTATCGAACCGCTTCTCTTGGGTCACTGAAATTTCAGTGTAGTAATTGGATTCCTTGCCCCTATAATATACATAACTTTTGTTACCAGCGTGTTATTAGTTTTTGAGAATCATGCAAAAATAGTCACAAATTTATTGAGGGGTGTTGGAAATATCGTACCTTTGTAAACTAATTGTGTATAGCTTTTGTTCTCAATCGATCAAGATCCCAGTGGTAAATATCAAGCACACAGCAAACACAAAACGTTTCCAACATCATTCGCAAAAGGTTATAAAAGGTTGTCAGAAAACGTTTAAATGTCGGGTTATACAAAGGGTATATTAAGAGTATAAAACATTTTCAAAACCTTAAAAAACATTGTTTGATAATCTACTGGTCAGCAAACAAAAATGTTTTATAGAAAACGTTTAAATGCCGGGTTATATAAAGGGTATAAAAACGTTTTAATAACATTCCAAAAACGTTCTTGAAAACCTTGATACAAAACATTCTAAACAGAATGTTATTTTGGGGTTGAAAAAATATTTTGGGAAAAATGTTTGCCAAAAATATTTTCAATAACGTTTTAAAAACGTTTTCATGACCTTTATATAACCCGACATTTAAATGTTATTAAAAAGGTTTTGAAAAAAAATTTAAGAACATTACTGTGTTTGCTGGCTTCAAATATTTTAACAAAATGTTATTTAAGTATTGACACAATATTTGGCAAAAATGTTTGCAAAAATAGTTTACAAATAACATTTAAAAATATTGTTGTGTGTTTTCATACAAAACGTTTTAAAAGGTTATCATGACCTTTAAATAACCCGACATTTTAATGTTATTAAAACGTTTTTACCTAAACCAAAACCCAAAATATAACTTATTTAAAACGTTTTTAAAACGTTTTTGTGTTTGCTAGGCACTCCATGTTCATACAAGTCAAGCACTCAACACGTGAATACTATTTTGATAGGGCTATGGACATGA
>NW_027306043.1:0-2544 GCF_039555335.1 Amphiura filiformis
CCTTATTTCAATAATACTCAAATATGGATCATCACAGCTGCATACAAACAACAACAACTTCACAGATTGGTGACCCATGTGTTCTTTAATTTTTATATGTGTACAGTTCACCACCACTAGATCAATCCATTGAATTATAAATTCCTTTTTTAACATTTTTATTTTTTCCACAATCGATAGGTTTGTAACAGTAAGAATCACTGCCATTGTGATGTTGATTGGGCGCCACCATTATGCAACACGCCAGGTAATGGTGGAAGTATGGACAGTGGACCAGCAACACCACCTCAAAGATGTAAGTTCTTAATTAATTCCTTACAGTATCTGACTAAGTGTTGTGAAGCAGATATGTGTGAGTGTGAACCCTTTTAGAGTGAGTAGTAAATGTAAATGATCTTATTTTTTGGTTTTGTGTCTGGACCTAAAGTTGCTGACAGTCATGACCAGCCTAGTTCAATAATGATTCATTGTACTTTTTATTTTGAAATCTGACCATCATCAGCCAATGGATCCCATCTAGTGTGAATGAAAAAGTTGACATAGTGACACCAGGTTAGTCTTATATTGGTAGCTACTCACTTGGTCTCTTTTTTCAGTTTTTTCTGATACTTTTGTACATTAGTTTGATAGATTCATAATCTCTGATGTAAACTTACTTTGTCCATTCTTGAGTTGCTACTTTACCTGTCATGTTATGGATATCTTTGTTACATATCATGTGATACCTATTGAATCAAGATAACATATAATTACACCTCATAAAAATTCATGAACTAATCATGCCAGTTCATTGGGCAATTTACTAATTGCCCTGGAAATAGTTTTGACTCTTTCCATGCCTCAACCCTAGAGTCACTATTTTCCCCTCGGGTCTGGCTACGAGCCTATCGCCTTTGCTCATTGATAAATAGTTTGCACTCTTTCAATTCCCCCTGTGACCATGTAGTATTTGTATACTATCCCACAAGAGATAACTAGAGCGATAACCGCACCATAGCTGAACCATGTGGCTTTGGCAGTATATTGTGAGAAGCTGGCATTTTGAAAACTTGACTTTTGATCTCTGTATGACCCCCCTAATGACCTTAAATGAATTTTTAAAAATATTTAAAACATGTTAAGAATGTCATAAGGATCATTGCATTTAAATTTCAGGTCAATTGGAAGCATTTTGTAAATCCTGATGCTCTTGACCCCTTTTAGGCCGTTCCCCTTAATGAACTTAAATGAATTTCAAAATATTTTCAAGATGTTTAGAATGTCATATGGATCATTGCATTTTAAATTTGAGCCAATGTCAGTAGTATTCGAGGAAAACTTGACCTTTGGACCCTTTATGACCCCCCTTAATGACCTTAAATGAATCTTAAAATATTTTTTTAAATGTTTTAGAATGTCATAAGGATCATTGCATTTAAATTTCAGCTCAATTAGAGCATTTTCAGAACCCGCCACCTTTGACACCTTTCTTTATGACCCCCCTCTTTAATGACCTTAAATAAATTTTAAATGTTTAAAACATGTTTTGAATGTCACAACTTGATCATTTCATTTTAAATTTAAGCTCAATCGATACATTTTCAGTTAAAATGACCTTTTGACCCCTGTGACCCCTGGATGAACTCCCGACGCTTGGAAGCGATTTTTATTTCTCTTCTTTGTATTTTCCTCCTTTCTTATGACACCACTCATGGGGGTCATATTTTGATGCGGCATTTAGAGGATATGTCCATTTCAGATGCAAATGGTTAGTCAGTAAGTTATTAAGTAAGTTAGTAACATTCACACTTATAGGCTGATACCATTTTCATGGTTCAGCAAAATACAATGTATTATTGTGATACAGTTTCAAAACATTCTTGTGCCAATGCAATTCCCCATCTATTTGTTTTGTACTGTAATGCTAAGAATCCTGTTTCTTTTGTGTTGAAACTGTTGATGTACTTTCTTGTAATGCATTTTCAACTTCAAAATTGTCATCATCCAGCACGATTTCTGAATTTCTCCTATGCAGAGGCAACTGCCTATGCTCACCAAGAGTCTTGTCATTTCTTTAATTCATCTTTGTCCAACTCTGAACTTGAAGCCTGTTTAATTTTACTTTCTTGCTGTGTAAAATCTAATGTGATTTGATTTGTACTTTCTTAGTATCTAATGTGGTGTCATTTATTTTCTAAGCAATTTAGATTTGGACTGTTTGTAGGCTAGAAATTCTGATTTTACAAGGCATGTAAATAATTAATTATTTCATCAATTGTGATATTTTGTTTTCTTTCTTCTCCATAGATCATGGCAGCACTGGTACAATAGTGGCATTGCTAGTCCTGTTTCTGGTAGTTTTGCCGCTTGTAGGACTTGCTGGCATTGGTGCTTATTTGAAAAGAGATCAACTTAAGACTATTCTATGCAAACAAAGGTAGGATTTAAATGTGTTCAACCATTTCTCTGTGTGAGTGCAAACAGCTTAATGAAACATGACATCAAAGTGCAAATGCTATGATTTCCATGCACTTATTGTGAAACATAGCATGGAGATGAGATACT
>NW_027306044.1:0-2272 GCF_039555335.1 Amphiura filiformis
GTACAATAAATAGTGTCATCGGTTCCTCCTCGGGCACCGATAGCGCTATAGGACCAAAAGAGATGTTGTGTCTAGGTGACATTTTTGGCTAATTTAAGATGTTGACGAATTATTCAAGGCCATATAAAACACACACATTTTAAACCATGTTTTAAGTTTCAAAATTGCTTAATTATTATTTTTTAATAAAATAAAATATCGTAAGTGCATTTGCAATTTTATTAATGCGTGCAACACTATCGTATGTGCTACTTACGATCACGCTAGTTTTGATTTTCCATCTGCTGCAAGACCATCGTATGTGCCACCATGGTGCCACATACGCTACTTTCTTGGATCTAAACAGCAAAATCGCGGAATGCTACACCATCGTAAGTGCACAACAGTCTCTAACACATCACTGACTGTGACGCTTTCGGCTGCAGGCGTTGTCACCAAGCTAGCTAATAAGTTCATAGCTCCCATGACTGGTAATAGACACGACAAATTCAGTGTTTTTATTCTTAGATTCAGTAATAAATCTTGAGAGATAACATTAGGGCAAAATGTGTCTTTCTTTTGTAAATATTATGTGCCGAAATAAATTAACAGTTGCTAAGTAACATAAAATGACAGATACTGGCAATTTAGCAGTCAATGCTATCTTATGTGGCACATAAGATAGTGTTGCACTCAAATAGGAATTAGAAGGGGTATGCATAAACCTCACGGGCTAAATATTACTTGGGGTGTGTCGAGAGATGGTGTAAAATAATTGTTTGATAGAAAATGTGCTTTCCGTGAGTTTACATTATGGTGCTCAAATTGTAGCGCATTTGCCTAAAATGGCGGATTTAAGGAGTCTGAATTTGAGCTTTGAGGGGGACACAATTTCTTTATGCAATATTGTTCTGTTATTATCAAATTTATTAGAGTTTGAGGTGATATTTACTAAACTTCTTCAGAAACTGGGATTCATCAGAGCTGAAATGCACTTGCAATGTACCAATTTCGTGCAAATGGGGAGCCTAAAATATGGCTCTTAAAATTGGTAAGTACTCAGAAAGTTTGAATGTCTCCCACTGGGGTCAAATGTTATAAACTTACGGTACAAAAACAACTGCGCGGATTACTGGTTGTCCAATGAACTCACGCTGTTTATTTGTGTACGGTCAGTTTATAGCATTTGACCCCCGGTGGCCATTCAAACTTTTTTAGTACGTACCACTTTTAAGAGACATTTTTTCCCACCTTTAAACCTAGTACATTACAAGTGCATTTCAGTTCTGATCAACATCTATTGGTATTTAGGTTCAGTACATATCACCTCAAACTTCAATAAATTTGATAATATCAGAACAATGTTCAGACATTTGGACATTTATCCCCCCCCCCCAAAAAAACAACAAAAAAACCACCCAAATTCAGTATCCCTAAATCCATCATTTTAGGCTAATTCAATCAATTATGAGCACCATAATGTTAACTCATGGAAAGCATATTTTCTGTCATAAATTATTTGACACCATATCCCGACACACCCCAATCAATATTTAACCCGTACGGTTTATGCAGACCCCTTCTAGATTAGTCTTGGCACTTCGTGAAGAAATATTAAATTGTCAAGTCTGTATGTTTCAAACATTTGAAAAATCAAAAATTAATCAAAATAGTGGGAAAAAAACCCATGAATTTTGTCCAACACTAAAAGTACTTCATATGAAAAAGATTACAAATTGTTTGTCATGAACAAATAGAGAAAGAGGCTTACGCATCATGCACTGGAACATGTATATTCAAACATTACAAACTAGCGCACGAGATCAAATTAATAATGCTTGATCGTTATTCTTAATATATCAATATACAGGGGAAAGAAGAATTACGCGTCGCACACTAGCACATTTAAACGCGAATTTACAAATGGAAACATAACATGCATACGCCGATATACCAGAGTAAAAACTCCGGGCATAATTGCCTGCCCGGGCATGAGCCCCAGACCCGGGCCCCAGACCTCTCGCTTGTCGGGCTAGCGCTCTGCCACTGAGCTACACAGACTGTCCCTGATAAACAGGACTCAAGTCTGGTATGGATATGAGCAGTCAAGGGTGAACAGTACAAACAAAACATTACATACCAGTGTACAAGATCAATTAATGATGCTTACCCGCCAGCCTAATATAATCATACAAACAGAGAAAGAGGCTTACGCATCATGCACTAGAACATGGAAACATTCAAACATTACAAACTAGCGCACGAGATCAAACTAATGATGTAATCGTTATCA
>NW_027306045.1:0-2207 GCF_039555335.1 Amphiura filiformis
TTCTTCTTAAGTATAAAGGTACAGTTCCTTCATAGACATGTACTCAGCAATGTTACATTTCAAGTAAACAAAACGGTATTTGAGGTTAAACGAGAAGTAAATGTGATGATTAACATACATAATTATCTTTTAATTCATTGTAATGTACCAGTCCCTTATCTATTCCATGCGAGGTAATGTATTTTAATTTGACAAAATTATATACGAATGCTACCCAGCGGCAGGAAAATGTATTCTTTACTTTGCTTAATCTTTCTTGCAGACAAAAATTACCATTTGTTGTACCAAGCTGTATATCTCCATCTATGAAACATTAGTAGTACCTGTACAAACTGATATTCAACATTAATGTCACCTACCATCTAGGCCAAACTATATGAAGCATTACGTGGCTACTGGTTTATATATTTTAATTTATCTTAATATATTTTAATATATACCTATATATTATTAAGATACGCAGTTGCGTTAATTCCTCTTCCTTTCTCAAAACTCAAGACATATTCTTTGTCATTTTCCACATTGCAATTGAAGAGTGTGGGTGGGTCAAACCATCTATACGAAACAGATTTGTATTGGTATGTGTTAATTTCACTAGTATAATAATAATATAATGTATATATAGACGAATCCAATTTCACGGATTCCTGCTCCTCAATGGCAGCCATTAGCCGCGACGGGTACCCAACTATCCCACGTAAAATGTGGGATGATGCGGCCTTGAAGGGTATTATAAACTGCATTCTATCACCCGTGTAACACGTAGACAAATGAATGATGACAGTTTACAACACAAAAGAATCTATATAACATCGAATTTTAAGCGGGTTTAATTCACCCAATTAGGTACTCACAACACCTGTTTGGTGCATGCGGGTACCAAATATAGCCGACCAAATCCTGACCATGACTTGGCTCGTTGGATTCGTCTATACATAAATATTTAAGAACACAAACACGGTGCTTAGGTATGTACCACAATGGTAAAACAAAAACGCTGTATAATGTTGTAATATCTATGACAGATTCACAGGTCTTGATAATATAGATAACCTACCGACCACACATAACCCATTACTTTTGATCGCACCAGTCTTACATTAAATGAAGTCCATAAACAGAAACCGGTAGGAATAAAATAAAAAAGAATCATTCTAAGTATTGAAATTCGGGCATTGCTCTTTGTATTATGTACAGACTTGACATTTAATATGGAATATTTTTTCACAAAATGCCAAGACTGGTCTGGACGGAGTCTGCATAAACAGCACGGGCTAAATATATATTAGGGTGTGTCGGGAGATGGTGTAAAATAATTGTCTGATAGATAATAGCTTTCCATAAGTTTACATAATGGTGCTCATAATGTAGTGAAATTGCCTAAAATGGCGGGTTTAGGGAGGCTGAATTTGAGCTTTGTGGGGGACATAATTTCGGACTTTATGCAACATTTTTCAGTTAATATCAAATTCATAGGGTTTAAGGTGATATTTCTAAACTTCGTCAGCAACTGGCATTCATCACAGCTGAAATACACTTGCAATGTACCAATTTTTGAACATGGAGGAGCTTAGAAATAAGGCTCTTAAAAGTGGTACGTACTCAGAAAGTTTGAATGGCCCCACTGGGGTCAAATGTTTTAATCTTACGGAACAAAACAAGTGCGCGGATTCCTTGTTGTCCAATGAACTCACGCTGTTTCTTTGTGTACAGTACGTTTATAAAATTTGGCCCCAGGGGGCCATTCAGACTCCCTGAGTGCGTACCACTTTTAATAGCCATATTTTTAAAGTTCCTCCCACTTTCAAAACTGGTAGATTACAAGTGCATTTCAGTTCTGACGAACACTTATTGGTATTTAGGTTCAGTAAATATCGCTTCAAACCTCAATAAATTTGATAATATCAGAATAATGCTGCTCAAATTCAGAAATTCTACCCCTCAAAAATCAAATTCAGTCTCCTTAAATCCGCCATTCTAGGCTAATTCACTACATAATGAGCGCCATAATGTAAACTAATGGAAAGTACATTTTCTGTCAAACAATTATTTTACACCATCTCCCGGCACACCCCAAATAGTATTTAGCCCGTGCGGTTTATGCAGACCCATACCAGACCAGTCTTGGAATTTTGCGAAAAAATATTCCATATTAAATGTCAAGTCTGTAGTTCACAAAGCTAGTACGATGCACGGTGTTTTAAAGG
>NW_027306046.1:0-2191 GCF_039555335.1 Amphiura filiformis
ACAGGACGTCATACGCAAATTAGTCTTTTTAATTCGGTCTTCAATAATGTGGGAAACGGATGTCTGAAAAATCACTGTCCTTGTGAGCCAATATTTTATTATATAATAATTATATAATAATTTTAACCACCACCGAGAATTAAACCTGAGACCCAGTGCACCTGAGGAGAGTATCGTTACTACTGTACCACGCTCGAATTCGATAGCGAATAGCAGCTATCAATACTCGACGAAATAAATGGTTTTGTTTGTTCTTCTTCACCTTCGCCTTTAAAATTGCATACACCATCACATTGTTATTTGAATAACACTACTTTACTCTCTCACAGGGATGACTTTGGTCAGTGTCAATAGCTTATATAACATAAATATTATACTTGAAACAAAACGTGGCATCAATGCAAAACAAACACCTGATAGCCAGCCCATATTAGTCTATAACACACCTTGCAAACCACTCTCGCCATATATGCCATGCTCTCCCATACTACTACTTAAACGCTGTGAAATTCATGAGAAGGATATGACAGATTCATGATTTCACGTTGTGGATGGGCGGACTATAGGTAAATAGTACCAGGGACGTAAACGATGTGTGCTGTATTTTGAAACTGTTTGTTTTGGGAGTTTAAAAGCACGATTTTTCCACATATCACGTCCTCCTACTTCACGTAAAAGCTGTCATACACACGTATGGTTTAATCCGAACATGTATGTTAATAGTACCCGTAGGTAAAAAGTAACCAGGACTGGCGGTAAACTAAAGGGAATTTATATTTATCCACCGTATTATACTACACTGTACATTAGCTAGCAGTCTCATCGGCTATCTACTGATGATAACACTTTAATCGTCAGTTTATATACAAGTGACAGTACATTAATTTATTAGCTAACTCGTCTGCAGCTGATATCAATTATCTGGTTGTATTATTTGTTAGCTGACAACTTCAAGTAGATGGTATAACATGCTGTATATGAAGAGCTTATTTCCAAACCGTGTTAAGTCCACAAGATTCACTTTGAAGAAAATCAGGAATTTTCTTTATGGCAATGAAAAAAAGTTCGATTTCTATAAAATTACAGTGAAGTAAAGGTGACATATATAGGACCATAAAAACATGTTAAGTTAAAATCTAGAGACTTTTGATTTTTTTTTAATGAATTAATTTGTTTTAAAAATAGCATGGACTTAACACATTTTGACACAAAAACGCAATTTCTGGCATGGACTTAACACATTTTGACCCAAAACATAGCATCTGTAACACAGAACTAACCATATTTTTCTCAAACTAGTCTTAAAAGATAACAAATTTATTAGAAACATACAAAATGTGATTCTCTCTACTATAAAACACAATTTTGCCACAAAAGACCTTGCATCTCGAACCCCCTCCTGCTGCCCATTTTTTACCAAAATTCGACGTTTAAAATAGTTCAAAATTCAAAACTTAGTCGAATTGCATTTCTCAGAATTAAATAAACATCATTTCACTGACAATAAGTGATGACCTGAAATATCCACTTGTTTTAACACATTATCACAAATATTTCCCACCCCCATGCTGCCACCTTAATCTCATATTCGACAGTCGTAAGTTTTTAAGTCCTAAGTTTTTTTTATACCTTTAACTTAAAAATTATACCTTGAATTTAGTAGCACATTTTGATAATCATACAAAATAATAATATCAACAACTCTACCACCATCCTCTAACATTAATTCTACCATCACAGCCTCTCCCTCTCCCCCTTCCCACCCTATTCATGTCTTTCTGGAGGTATCTATCAAATATTTCAGAAATCCCATACAAACTAAGCCTACTAATATAAAACAAAAAACAACAACAACAACTTTTATGCAGACCAAATTCATGTATACTAGTCTCAGGACCAAACAAGAACGTTGGCGATTAACTATTGGAAGCCCTATGCCGTGCTACTTGTTTGCAAGCTGCCCACAAGGGCAGTGTCCGTGGACTTAACACAGTTTGCTACAAAACTGGATTGGACTTAACACGTTTTGGAAAAAAATCGATACTTTGTGTGTCAATATTTCGGAACTTGACTAATTTTGGGAAAAAACAAACACATTGCTGGATAGCCCTAGTTACTCACTACCCATTTTCATCAAAATCTCAATTTTGAAGGTGGGTGGACTTAACACGGTTTGGAAATAAGCTCTTCA
>NW_027306047.1:0-1810 GCF_039555335.1 Amphiura filiformis
ACATTCTTATACACATAACAAAATATTTTTACTAATTTAAAATGTTAATTATACACTTCTACAAACAAATGCTTTCAAAACATATTTTTTACCGATATTTTTTGTAAAAATTAAAAATATTTGTGAGCAAAAACATTGACCTACCATACAGGAGCTTTGAGACATCTATTTTTGCCTTTCAGTTGTATAATCTTGAGTAAGTGTCGATTTGACATAAGTGACATGATCAAACAATGACTTCCTTGTCGGAAGTTGTCAAAAAGGGCTGTAAGTTTTGCCTTAGTTGGGTTTTGATTATACTTTTATTTATAATCGTGTGAATGAATAATGAACAAAAATCAAAATGGAATATTGTCAACTCATTCCTCTTGATCATACGGCATTTGTTAATGAAATTTTTAAGTTTGAAAAAAAAAACCCAATACTATAAGATCGTACATTATGGCTTTAAGAACTTTTATTCGTTTAAAATTGCCCTCCCCAAATGTGGCATGTACTGGAGGGCTGGGGGGAAGTATTGTTGGCACATCTAGAGGAAGAGGGGTACAAGCAATTCAGGGCACTCGGAAAAAATCATCACAGAGGCCCTTAAATAGTTTCAGAAAGTAACAAGTTACAACCAATAAAGCAAAACAGTTATTCATATCAACAGAGTCATCAAATATCTCTAAAGGTAGAGTTCTTTGTATATTCGTAATTGTTTATTGATATATTTGTTATTTGTTTGGACCATTTGTTCGAAAAAATATATTCAAGTTTTGAATTTGGCCTAATCTTTATTGTGCAATTGTGTATTTTGGCACCAATTTATGCAATATTTTTGTACATACACATATATATATATATAGAGGTCGAAGTTCTGCGTGACGCTGGTTATTTATATGGTCGACAGTTTGGGTAAACAAAGTTTGGCGCGCCTGATAATAATGTAAAAATACATTAAATTGCACGACGTTTCAGGTCTGCTTTTTTACAAAGTGTGAGCAAATGCAATGATACCTTACAGAAGCAAGCAAAATGTGTGAGGCCATGAACAAAGGGAAAAAAAACCCATTGGTGATGACCAAACACTTACATAATGAGATAAAGAAAAAGAACAAACCAAGCAAAAAAGGAGAAGAAACATCCTTTGTGCCTGACAGAACTTGTATACAAAAAACAGTGGTAAGTGAAAATGGAGTTACAACTACAAAAAGTAGTAAGCTGGATACATGATAAAATAAAGCAAAATTGTCTAGAGCCGCAGATACATGAAAAACAATGAGTCATAAGCTAAAAGTGTCAAATTTGCTGTTTAAGCCCTCCAGTACACATGCCACATTTGGGGAGGGCAATTTTAAACGAATAAAAGTTCTTAAAGCCATAATGCACGATCTTATAGTATTGGGTTTTTTTTTTCAAACTTAAAATTTCCATTAACAAATGCCGTATGATCAAGAGAATGAGTTGACAATATTCCATTTTGATTTTTGTTCATTATTCATTCACACACGATTAGCAATAAAAAGTATAATCAAAACCTAACTAAAGGTAAAAGCTTACAGCTCCTTTTTGACAACTTCCGACAAGGAAGTCTATTGTTTGATCATGTCACTTATGTCAAACGTCGACATCACCAAGAATTATACCGCTGAAAAGCAAAAAAATAGATGTCTCAAAGCCCTGTATGGTAGGTCAAATGTTTTGTTACAATGTTTTTAATTTTTACAAAAAATATCGGTAAAAATATAATGGAAAGCATTTTGTTTGTAGAAGTGTATAATTAATATTTTAAATTAGTAAAATATTTTGTTATGTGTATAAGAATGTA
>NW_027306048.1:0-1755 GCF_039555335.1 Amphiura filiformis
AAAGTGGTTAAGAAATACACAGACCCGAGCCAAATAATTCTTAAGTGGTTAAGGGATCCAAAATGAGTGTTTATTGCGTTTCGACAGTATTTTTTGTGGGACATGAGGCACCTCAGACCTATCGAATTGCATTCTGAATACGAAGCATGTCTTTCTGATATCAAATAATTTTCATTTTTTAAATCATAATATAATACAAATTTTATGACAAATTATAAAAATTTGATATTTTTAAAATTTTTGATAGGCCCTATATAACAGTCCTCGAAGTAAATTATATAAATCTAATGATATATTCTAAAGTGTATGTAGCAGGGAGGAAAAGCCGACGGTCAATTGAAAATGTTGACCTTTCATATTGAAGATATGGATTTTTTCCCAAAAGACCTAATTTTTTTGGTGTTTTGGGAAAAAATCCATATCTTCAATACGAAAGGTCAAAATTTTCAATTGATCGTCGGCTTTTCATCCCACCTACATACACTTTAAGTATAAATCATCAGATTTATAAAGTTTACTTCAAGTACTGTTAAATATCAAAATATCAATTTTTAATGATTTGCCATAAAATGTGTATTAAATTGCGAATTTCAAAAAATCAAAATTATTTGATATCAGAATGACATTCTTCATATTCAGAATGCAATTCGATATGTCTGATGTGCTCTAATGTCCCAAAATAAATACTGTCCAAACGTTCATACCCCAGCCCTTAAGAAATGCATTTTGCTTGTCGATTGAAGGCGCGAGTTCCTAGTAAACTAGAGCGGTTACCGCACCATAGCTGAACCATGGGGCTTTGGCAGTATATTGTGGTACATGTATACCTTTATGACCCCTTAATGACCTTAAATGAATTTTAAAATATTTAAACATGTTTAGAATGTCATAAGGGATCATTGCATTTAAATATCAGCTCAATTGGAGCATTTTCAGAAACTTGACCTTTGACCTCTTAATGACCTTAAATTAATATTAAATTATTTTAAACATGTTTAGAATGTCATAAGGATCATTGCATTTAAATTTCAGCTCAATTGAACCATTTTGAAAACTTGACCTTTGACCCATTTATTGGCCCCTTAATGACCTTAAATGAATTTTAAAATATTGTAAACATGTTTAGAATGTTTTAAAGATCATTGCATTTAAATATCAGCTCAATTGGAGCATTTTTGAAAACTTGACCTTTGACCCCTTTATGACCTTAAATGAATATTAAAATATTTTAAACGTGTTTAGAATGTCATAAGGATCATTGCATATAAATTTCAACTTGATTGGAGCATTTTGGTTAAAATGACCTTTTTTGACCCCTGTGACCCCTTGGATGACCTCTGACGTTAGGAAATATTTTTATCATATTCTTTACTTCTTTCCCTTTCATTTGACACCACTTGGGGGTTCATACCTTCGTGGCATTTAAAGATATGTCCATTTCAGACCAAATGGTTGGTAAGTAAGTAAGTAAGCAAGCAAGTAAGTAAGCAAGTAAGTAACATACACTCATATAGGCTGATACCATTTCATGGTTCAGCAAAAATATGTACAAGTGTAAAGAATACTCGCGCAAAAATTTAATTGTAAATAAAGATTGTGCATGCTCGCGCAAAAATTTAATTGTAAATTGTGCATATATTTTGATCGAAAGTGTAACGAATGCGCGCGTAGCGCGTGAAAACTTTGCTAGTCACAAGCCTTTAATAATTTTATAACCTATTTTTGTGTAAAAAATATGACCCCTCTATTTTTTCT
>NW_027306049.1:0-1393 GCF_039555335.1 Amphiura filiformis
GCGCCCGGACATTCACAGAACCGTCACATATGGCAACAGGTCTTTCAGTGTAGCTGCACCTACCATCTGGAATGCTCTGCCGGCAGACATTCGCAGCATCTCTTCTCTGCAGAATTTTTAAAAAAATGTTTAAAGGCTAATCATTTCAAATTGTCGTTTAATTATTGTACGTAATTTAAGATATTGTAACCTTGTTTTTTTATGATATTTTTCTTGTACAGCTGGTTTGTACTTTTTAAATAATTTGTTCTTGCTTTCATGTATTTTTGCTCTGTAAAGCGCTTAGTGAATTTGCTTTTGTTGTCAGGCGCTCAAAATATTTATCATATTATTATTATTATTACAACAGAAATTTTATCTTCATAATGAATTCTGCTTCTGTAATTATGTACTACCTGTAGTTTTTATAACATTCAAATCCCAGCTGTTCATTTTTTATTGCATGTTATGTATTCGAAATGTATTTGGTACACAATCATAATCATTTTTAAAGCATTTAAAGTTTCCAGTTTTGCCTTTATTGGTTGGACTTGAGACTTGGAACTTTATGGTTGTCATCTGTCTTGCTTTTAGTAGTTGGATAGTTGCCTTCTAGGAAAAGAGACATTTTTGTAGAGATTTTTAGTATTTCAAGTTTCAAATTTTGCCTTTTATTGGTTGAGCTTCAGACTTGGAACTCCATCTTGACTTTAGTACTTGGATAGATGACTTCCATGGAAAAAAATGTAGATTTTAATGAGTCATCAATCATGTACTTTATTTATAATTTTTGGTTTCATCATGGCGTGCCAAATATTGATGTTCGAAATTCATTGTTGATACTGCGCTGTAGACATTAAGGGGCAGGTTTAAAGTTCATGGCAATCACCATTCCAAAGTTTTGTATCTGTTTTTGTTTTTGTCGTTAGTTGTTTTCGACAGCGCTTGGGCGGAAAAGGGGTTCGTGTAGTAATGTCTTTTTTTTCCATTAGATAATCATTTTTCTGCAATGATGGTGTCAACAGCTAGGTGTCCGATTATTGTTTTGATATGTTTTGATATACAATCTCTCTAAGACAATATTTCTGGTTTATTGAACTTATATTGGCCGTCACAAGCCTCACTCATGCAATATACATTATGCAGCTAGTACGAAATTGTTCCATCAAAGTTTGATGACAGTTCTTAGAATCTCAAATAATTACAGCGTGTCCCAAAAGTAACTTAACATTGTGAATTTGCCATATCTCAAATATTTCCTACTTCATACCAAAACATATTCCTATAGATTGATATTTTAGAATTATTCTGATACCAAAAACAGCATTATTTATGACCCCTTGACCTTACTGTGCAACTTTACATATGTATGTATCAAACCCACAAAAGCATTATGTTCTTTATTCAAGCACAT
>NW_027306050.1:0-1153 GCF_039555335.1 Amphiura filiformis
TAAAGATTCAATAACATTATGGAAATGCCTTGCTCTATGGTGCAAATGCTAGAGATCTTGACCGCTTGCAATCACTTCAGCATAAAGCTGTCAAGCTGATTCACTCAGTTGGTAGACGTGAAAGCCCGTCGCCTCTAATGCATAACCTCCATTGGTTGCCTATCCGTGATAGAATCAAGTTCAAGATTTGCATGTACGTCTATAAATGTTTACAAGGTAATGCCCCCCAATATTTATGTGTTTTACTATCTCATAGAGAAATACCTTCAACTGGTTGTAGGACAAGATCTTCCAAAGACACCACATTACTAAGAGCTCGTGTTGGTAAAAAATGCATCGGTGACAAATCGTTTTGTGTTGCGGCACCTTCATTGTGGAACAGCCTCCCACGTAACATCAGGGAGGCTTCATCACTTCACTCTTTCAAAAAAATGCTTAAGTGTCATTTGTATCCAGAATGTTGATATTTTTTGTTTTATTTTTGTTTTCTCTTTGTTTGTGTGTGTGCGCTCTGATCGCTCTGTAAGAAGCGCGTTATAAAAATCTTTTGTATGTATATGCCGACAACTTATGCACTGACCTTTGTGTCATTTAACTTGTGTGCGTGTTTCAATTTTCATGATTAACACTGATTAAAAATAATACTGTTTAACTTGTTGTCGGTAAACCAGCTGTGTACTTTCATCGAGTTGTAAAAATAGATAATTCAATTAAATGGATTAATATTTGAAATGAAAACATATATTTTTTCATGATTATTAAATTTTACAGACGCCGTAATTTCATGAAATTGTAGGCAGCTGTGTGCATTTTATGCAATCTTGCCAAGTTTGTATTTGTTTTGGTATTCTGATTTATATTATTTAAATACAATACCATAAACTTAATGACATTAGTGAAACTAGTTGTACTTTCATGGTGCTGTAGGTAATTAAAAATAATGAGAAGTCAATTAAATAAAGTTCAAACCAATTTCTTTTATGATTAATATTTGTATGCGTTTAGATATTAGTGAACCAGGCGTGTACTTTCAACAAGTGGATTGACATGTGTATATGACAACCTACCGAGGAACAACAATAAGATGTTCTTACGAAGATATTACGGCAACATTTGAAAAAATTGTAAATGAATAATGTTATTGAATCTTTAA
>NW_027306051.1:0-1000 GCF_039555335.1 Amphiura filiformis
GACCAGTGGCGTAGCTGGGATTTCCGGGGGCAAGCCTGTATGGGGCGGGGGCCCAAATCCACCAAACATCGAAAACAAAGGCTATTTAAAGTAACGAAAAGCTATACAAATATTCATTTTAAAATAGAAAAACAGTTTTCATTACACTGTTTGATATTCCACTTGCACTGTTTGATATTCCACTTGCAAAAGCTGCCCGTAATGTTAAACATTTTAAATACTGCTTTAACCATGTTGATAGTATTATATGAATGTTTTTTATTTATGTGTCATAGAAATTCAATCTTGACTTCTTGTTCCTGTACAATATGATGTTCCTTAAATGTGTATTAGTTTAGTGCAATTTGTAAAATCGCCTTAATTCTGAATTTGATGTAGACTTTTGTCAATGTGCTTTAATTTTCCTATATTGCTGGTGCTCTTCTTTAATTAATATTGTTGTACATTATAATATAGCTTATAACCTATTTTATATTTTAAACCGTGTCATTGTGTTATGGATGCATGCTTGTGGATTTAGGATGAAGGTGCGCTATGGGAGTAAGATGTGGGTGCAAGGGGTGTGTGGTTATGTGGGTGTGTGGTATTTATGGGTGTGCTGGAGTTGGGGTGTACTTGGGGTGTGTATAGGCGTTTGTAGTGCGAGTGTGAACTTGGTGAATGTGTAAGTGGTATTCAGATATATATGTTGCAATATAAGGTCTAGAACTTTTTATTTTATTCTGGTGATTATATTTATCTTCTTGCCTGTTTTCTTAGATTTTGATGTCATACTGAAATGAGTTTTACTGGGTTTTAAATTTTTTTAAAATATTATATGTTCTTATGCTTTCATAATTTTGTAATATACTGACTATTGTTTGAATAATGTTTTAATAATTGTACGTACTAATTTATAATTCTGCTACTTTGATGTGTATATGCCACGGACATGTGGAAGAACAATGACTTTTATATTGAACATGTTTTACCGTGAATAAATAAAGATATTATTATTATT
>NW_027306052.1:0-1000 GCF_039555335.1 Amphiura filiformis
CCCCAAATCTTCCGTTTCACATAGTGGCGTGGCTGCGTGCGACTTACGCTTCAAAAACCTGCTGAAACCTCCAAATCTTCCGTTTCACATAGTGGCGTGACGTAAGCGACTTTACGCTTCAAAAATCCGCCGAAATCCCCAAATCTTCCGTTTCACATAGTGGCGTATAAGTTTAGAGCTAGATATATCATGTAAAAGTTGTTTCTTTTTAACTATTTATGTTACAGTATAATAGCTTAATCCTTTAACTTCAATTTCAAATGTAATCGGTCCACTGAGAGATAATATTGGAGGTATATATCTTATTAGTAGCATATCCTTCAAACGTGTTTTTCTCGGAAATGTATTTTGCATTTGTCCTGCACGTACGCCACTATGTGTTGCGACCGACGAAATGAAATAGGATTGAGCTGTTTTACTTGACAAACTAGCAGGATAATATAATAATTCCAAAAATGTATATTTCTGGAATTAGGAGTAGGTAGTACTTAGTTCAAATGACAAATGGGCTATTCCGGTTGAAATCCATACACCCCCTATGGAACACATGACCTTAATCTTCCACACAAGGAGTGTGAATTTCAAATGGAGTAACCTGAATGGGCGACTCCGTTTGAAATTCACACTTCCTGTTTAGGAGATTAAGGTCATGTCTTCCATAGGGTGTATGGATTTCAACTGGAATAACCCACTTTTGAGTAGACGACCCTGAATGGGTGGCTCCATTTGAAATTCACACTCCCTGTGTAGAAGATTAAGATCATGTCTTCCATAGGGGTGTATGGATTTTAAATGGAATAACCCACTTTTTGAGCAAGTGACCCTGAATGGGTGGCTCCATTTGAAATCTACACCCCCTGTGTAGGAGTTTAAGGTCATGTCTTCCATAAGGTGTATGGATTTCAACAGGAATAGCCCAATGGGTTGTTTTATTGTTTACAGAACAATGCACTACGAGTACCCACAAAGTACTAGTAATTGCACCCCGTGTATTGCCAAC
>NW_027306053.1:0-878 GCF_039555335.1 Amphiura filiformis
GCGAATTAAATGTACATGTTGACAGGTACATGCAGTAAAGACATTACTGTCATAATTGAGTCAAAGTAGCCAAAATTTGAGTACAGCTAAAAATCATTCAAACTTCAGAATTTAGAAGTATTTATTGCTGCAAATGATAGAAAACAACTATTATAACAATATATAGGAAGCTTCATAACCCATAATGCAAATAAACTTACACGGAGCCGTTTGGCGATTTGTTTTATCGTTTTGCGGCGACAGGAAAAGTCCGCATGGTGTTGCATCTGACCCTCTTCCATTTGATTAGGGGTAGTGTTCCACATATGACATGAATTCAGTAAAATATAATAACAGGCTGACTATTTGATTAATCAAATGTTATTTCCTGCACACTTTTTTTCTGTTAATGAATGAATAAATCATTGATTGATGTTAAAATTGTGATCTATGTGCATGTTGACAGGTCAATGCAGTGAAGATATGGCGACAGAGAGCAACGGTCCAGTTAGTACTAGTACTGATAATGGACCTCTGGATAATAATCAACCCTGGAAGGCAAATGGCGGTGAAGATGCAGATCTAACTTTCACCTTTGCAAATCCAGCGGAGGTGACTTCAGTTCAATTGACTGATGAGGAAGCTGACGTAACATTCAAAGCTTACTATAAAACTGAAGATGGCGGAGCGTTTAAACCATATACCGATGAAGATGGCCAAGTTATAGTAAGTTGCAAAGAAACAAATGAAAATCAATAACGTACATAAAAGCATAATTATCTCGATTTAGATTGCAAGATCAAAGTTCACGAATATGAAATATTCAATTTTGTACCGTATTTTCATTTCAGACCTTTAAGAGTCCTGCTGGTTCATCCGCAAAAATATCTTTACCTTCT
>NW_027306054.1:0-537 GCF_039555335.1 Amphiura filiformis
AAAATTTCAAGCATACCTATTTCGCCTAATTCGTGTTCAAATTGCATTTTACGTTATTTCGCCATTTTGAAATAAATTTTTGCAAAATTTTGATTTTTTTTCTTGTTAATGTGTTCAACATCATAAGTTCTACTGGGGAAACACAAAAAATTGGATTTTGTTTGCACATTTTTGCTGAAAATTTCAAGCATACCCTATTTCGCCTAATTCGTGTTCAAATTGCATTTTACGTTATTTCGCCATTTTGAAATAAATTTTGCAAAAATTTTGATTTTTTCTTGTTAATGTGTTCAACATCATAAGTTCTACTGGGGAAACACAAAAAAATTGGATTTTGTTTGCACATTTTTGCTAAAATTTCAAGCATACCCTATTTCGCCTAATTCGTGTTCAAATTGCATTTTACGTTATTTCGCCATTTTGAAATAAATTTTTGCAAAAATTTTGATTTTTTTTCTTGTTAATGTGTTCAACATCATAAGTTCTACTGGGGAAACACAAAAAATTGGATTTTGTTTGCACATTTTGCGAAAATTT
>NW_027306055.1:0-50000 GCF_039555335.1 Amphiura filiformis
GCAGGTCTTAAAGAGCGTGCTGAAATGCGCGCTGACATCACTGCCACATCAAGGTGAAAAATGGTATAGGAGTTCTTCATTCAAAAGCTGCTTCATTCACTTTTACATATATGGCGTAATTGTAGTTAGAATTGTGAATTGTTTCTTGGTATAGCGTATAGTAGTTGATTTCTACTAATGCTATGTTGATGGACCAGCCATTTGTTTGATATGGTTAGCTGAGATTGTCTGTACAGTGATCACTGTTGGTTGTTGCTGCATATTAGCTGTTGTTGCTGTATCCATCAGCTCTGGTTCTTGCAAGTCTGATGTACCCGAACCTGATGAAAAAAAAAGATTTATGATACAATGTCAAGATCAAGTTTGAGCCAGGTTCTATAGTTTAAGGAGCATGATGGCTATGCCATCTTTGTTTTGAATCCTTGTAAGTAAGTGTGCAGGGTGATCACAGAAACCCATTTATGTGAGTGTGTAGGGTGATCAAAGAAACCCACTTATCAAATCTAAGGATGGTCTATACAGGTGATCTCCTGATATTTAACTTTTCATAATCACAATTTTCCGTCAATTTTGTACAAGAACTGTGATAGCCACAACTTTGCAAGCTTTTCAAATTTTGACCTGAATGACAACAGAATGTCAAATCAACTGGTCTTAATTTCACCCATTTCCCTCAAGCCTTTCCCCTCACAAATATTTGGTATGTACTTTGACGTTTGTGTCTTGTAACTGGCAGTGCTGTTATATGAGAACATCCAAGTTAAAAAGATGGTTGCCATGTTTTTAAATTTTACTTTTTTTACAAATTTTTAAGGGGTATGGTCCAATTTATCCGTGTTCGTATTACATTGAGGCCGACCATTGAAACAATATGTTTCTAAATTTTGTGTTGTATTGCTGCAGTGGTGTTGATAAAAGTAAGCAAAAACATGTATAACAATGCCCCATAAGATAGTACAGTAAAACCTCATTTTAAAGAAATCTGATTCAAGAAAAACCCTGTTATAAAGAAGTATTTTTCCAGAACCAAGATACATAATTCTTTTGTTATTTATTGTTTTTACAACCCTGATATAACGAAATTTGGATATAAAGAAGTAATTTCTCTGTCCCTGACAACTTCGTTATAATGAGTTTCCACTGTACATGCTTTGGAGTTTGATTACCACAATTCACTATGTTTTTGTTCACATCATCTAACAAAACATATCGTGGGCATTACATTTTACAGGAGTTACAATTAGAAAAAATATGAGCTTTCTTCTAATACCAAAATCTCAGTTTTGATGACAAAAAATGAGGGATGAGGCTGTTGACAGGGTCATACCCAGCGTTCGAAATTTTGGTTGTCCGGTTGCCCGGGACAACTAAAAAAGTCGCCGGACAACCAAAAATACTGATTCGGTTGTCCGCCGGACAACCATAAATCTAGCCAAAAGTCACATTTGTAGGCCTACGGACAACCAAAAACTTAGACGGACAACCAGAAATTGTAATCTGGTTGTCCGTGGGACAACCATTTATTTTTCCTAAATTCGATCACTGGTCATACCCCTTAATGTATGAAATGTAAATGGGGAAAATACATATAGCTGAATACACACAATCACATCAATCAAACACACATTGGTTCATTTATACTTGAGATAAGATTACTGGCTAGTGGCATACTTGGCAAAAAATACAATATCCTGCTCCCAGAATGACATCAATGGGTCAAATGCGCTCAAAAGCTTGCAATTTATTCATTACTTTGGCCATAAACCAAATCAAATTTGGTTTTTCATGGCTTAACAAAAACAAATGCACATCGCAATATTTTGTTGATTTTGTCCCGTCCCGCACCCCAGTTTGGTACGCTTCTGTCACTTGCCAAATTACCTGCTTGGATTTGAACCTGAGCCTGAGCTGCAGCCTTACGTTGCATCAGAGTGACTGGACAGTCCTTGTGGGCCAGTAGAAGCTGTTTCAGTTGAGCTACTTCATTACGTAGTGTGGTTACTTCATTCTGAAATTGGGGAGAAGAAAGAATGCAAATACATTAATATTCATGCAAATTTCTGAACAGATATTATCATGTACATTGGGTAATTTGAATAAAGTCACCAAAAATTCAGGTCAAGTAATCATTTGGCTTAATTTTTAGCTCAAGCCAAGTCACTGTACAAATTCAATGGGATCACGTCACTGAATATCACTTTTGCTTATTTTTTATTTCAACTTGGCACTAGTCATGACTTGTTACAACACCACAATATTCATTATCAGGATTTTGCAATTACATTGTGTATGTGTGGGACGTGGGTGTGTGTGTGTGTGATATGCTACAAATCATTCTTTAACAATTTAGAATTTTAACGATTTGACCTTTTCGGTAAATCCCATGAGACACAAGATGTTGTCATTAGACGTCACAACGATGTGCACATAATTTAGCAAACGTCTTTACTGCACATTTAAAGCCGTGAAGTGCGCAGTAACAATGTGCGCGTCGGCGTGACAACATCCCAGGTTTACCCGTAAAGGCTTATGGGATTTACTGAAACGGTCAATTCTGAATTCAACCAATTCTGAATCTCACTTGTAGCTTTACAGTTTACAATTTTATGTTTTCTTATTTTATCAGAGTTGCCATCTTCTTTTTAGTTACAATTGTAGCTCAATTTATGTCACATTGGACTGTTTAATCATGATAGATTGCGATTAATACCGTACCTGTAATTTAACATTAGTTGTGTTCAACTCATCAGCTTTGCTTTCCAAGTTGGTAATCCATTGTTTACGTTTGTTGCGACATCGCGTTGCTGCAGCTCGGTTCCTCTCCAAGAATCGCTGTCTCTTCCCATCTCCTCCGTCATCATCAGAACTCCGTCTCCTCCTCCTATCAATGTATAAAATTTGGAAAATTTTGATTTATTATTATTCAACTCTCACAACTGAATAATACCCAATCCGAGAACTTCACAAAATATTGGGATATATAATGAATTATTCACTACATGTAGTTACAAAAGAAATAGGCATACATGTACCAGGCCCATCGGAATGAATTTTAAAGTGTTGCAGCGGAAAGTGGGGGTCTGGGGATGAATCTGCCCCTTCATGTAGGTTGAAGGGGGTGATGGCCCCTTAAAGCCTGAGTACTTTTGAAAATGTATGTACAATATCTGTTAAGTTAATAGAAGTAAACTGCAAAACTATGACATTAATAATCATTTTTTAGGCTGAAAATTGGTGTGGCCATGGCTGCACCTGCCACAACAATTTCGACGGGCTGGACATGTACCAGTATGTAAACTAAAATGTTATGTAAACTAAATATTATGCTTCAACCTGATGTATTTCATTCCCTCCATTACCGGCATCTAATTACACAAACATGCAGAATTTTAAATTGTTCCTTTCACTTTTCATTTTTGTATAATTTGGCATTTAAGAGGAAATACAACATAATAATAATGCAAAATATGTGTGCACTGAACAATTTAGACAGGAATTAAATCAATTTACCATTCGCTGGCTAATTAATTATTTTTGTCAGATCAATGGTTTACACAACTGTTGGTTATTCCTTGATTCCATGTAAAAATTTCAATCCCTAGCCACATAAGAACCACATAACCTCTTGATAATTTTCCATCTTAAGTTTATCAAATTGCTTCACTTTTCAACAAAAGAATGTTCAAACAAATTTAAAAGCAAATTAAAAACTCTAAAAGGACAGCTTTCAATTAGCCAATATTTGAAAATCCTCATTTCTCTCTGGAAATAGACCCAACAGTTCACAAGTGTTAATTTTTACATTTGGTGGACTTACAAGTAGGAAAATGGTGCAATGCCACTGACATTGAACATCTCTATCCAATCCTAGACAAGTCCCAGTTAATTCAAGTACAAACATGAGCAGGCCATAGAAATAATTTTGCCTTTCTAGGAACTGACAAGCCAATTTGAGCAAATCTTTGAAATTGTCTGCATGTTTACTAGGGGACATTAAACTTTTTCTGGCTACAAACATAGTCTTTTGATGAGCATTAGACTATTAAAACAAAATGACAATTACAATTGGTGATCAATTTTTGTATTTTACAAGACCCCCCCCCTTTTTTTCTATGCCCTGAACATGAGCAACATCCCTCTGGATCCCATAATCACACTTGCCTGTAATCATTATCGCTATCTTCATCACTATCTGTTGATTGCCTCTCTGTTCTATAATCTGCCGATTCTTTGTCTAATGCCAATCTCCTTTTCCTTAGTTCTGCTAGCTGTTTCAACAAATTTTGCTGCCTTAACCATTCTCTCCTGTCACTATCATGTTGCTCAATACGTCTTTTTCGTTCCTCCTCTTGATTTTTTGCAATAAATTCCAACTTCTGTCTAATTTCTTGACTTTCTTCTGCTGATGCTTCCTCCATTCTTGCATGTTGGAATGTCACATTATCTTGTCCAATTGTTTCTTGCTCCAATCTCGACTCATCCTTTTGTCCAATTGTTAGACTTTCTCCTACAAATCTCTCTTCTTCCTCCATTTTTACTTGAAATTTCACCTTATCTTTAATGAGTTCATTACGCCACTGCTCTTGTATACGTTTTAATTCTTTGTCCATTTCCTCTTGTTTGTGCCTAAATTCATCTGTACTTTGCTCCTCATCTTTCTGGTCATCTTCAACTACCACACAAGAGTCATCACTTTCATTTGTTGGTTCATAAACTACCAAAACAGGCTCCTCTACTTTTTCATTTTTTTGTTTCAATCTCAATGCAACCTGGAGAGACTCCTTCCTACGATGTTCACGTATAAGTTCATTACGCCATTGATCTTGTAGTTCTTTATCCTTTTGCTTTTGTTCTTTGTCCTTTTGCTTTTGTTCTTTGTCCATTTGCTTTTGCTTCTGTTTTAATATGTCTCCAATTTTCTGGTGCTTTCCCACTACCAAAAGAGAATCATCAATTTTATTTTCTTGTTTCAATCTTTTTGCATCATCATTTGACTCCTCTTTACGCTGTTCACGTGATTTTCTATAAATCTGTTCCAGTTGCTTTTGATTGAGTCTAAATTTTCTTCTTATGTTCGTTTCTTTATTAAGTTTCTGCTCGTCTTTACCTTTGGTTGGTGTCTCCATTTGCACTTGTCCAACTTTAAATTCATTTGTGTTTTTTTCTTCTTTTTTTATCACCTGATTTACTGGTGACTCCATTTTCACTTGTCCCACTTTGAATTCATTTGTATTTGTATCTTCTCTCTTTATCATCGGCTGATTTATTTGCGACTCCATTTGCATTGGTTCAACTACTTTTTTATCTTCTCCTCTATCTGTTGACTTTTTATCAATTCTTCCAAATATTCTTGTTTTTGTCTGAACTCATCTCTCATTTGCTTCTCTCGTTTCTCCTGTTCTTGATTCCTCGTCATCAGCATCTGAATCATCTCCATCTGTGTTTGCACCTGATGTTCCAACAACTGGTTCATTGATGATGTAATATCTTCCTCTGTTTTATCTTCCGTACCAAGTCGGCTCAGCATCCTCTTTTCCTCTTCCTCATCAACTATCTCTATTTGCTGTACATTTTGTGGTTCCAAATTTGCTTCCACAGAATCTTCCCCATTGCTACATGTTAGAAGAACCTCAGTTTCTGCTTCCTCAGTGCTACATGTAAGAAATACACCACTGCATTCTTCCTCATCACTACATGTAAGAACCTCAGTACCCGATGACCAAGTATTCCGTTCTAAATCAGCCATGTTGAATCAACAATAATACAATCTTCAATAGAATGCACCAAGTCTCTACAAAAAGTAATGCCACACAACAACTATCAGGAAGTCTGCTAACCCGATCCAGTGCCAAAGTTCAAGCTGATTTATCCAGAGATTTTACAAGTCAATGATATACATGTACACTACACAGCAATTGAATAGCTGACATACAGAATACTACTGTCTTTGACGGTTACTATTTCACAAGTGCCAATATTCCCTAAAATATTCTAGAAAATTCCCCAAATGGATAATAGACTTGCAACATATTATTGCAACATCAGGTCTATAAATAACCTTTCAAAATTACCCAAAGTATATTTCTAGAAATTTCAACAACCAGACTTCACTTCATATTTCCCCATGTGCTATTTTTAGATATTACACAGTTTCACAGTCAAGCATTTTTATTGTATGAGTCATTACGTGGCAGTATAGTTTGTGCACCATTGCATTGTACATGCATTGCATGTATGCACAGAGCTAGTCTAGTATCCTGTCATAATTAATGATTGATTTATTTGACCTTCAAATAAACATCAGTAAAAATTGCTTATGTTAAATCAAGGAAGTTTAGAACAACCATATATTTTACCGTACCTTTATTTCCCATTAGACTCTTTACAAATGATTTTTAGTTTACTGTTTTCCTCCCACATCCAAAATTGAGAATTGCAAAATATTTAGACCTACATGTAATAATGTCAATTTTTATTTGATATTTTCTCTGTTAAATGACATTTTCATTGTAAACATTAATTTGATACATTTTACAATATAATTAAATTCGCAGTGCAAAATGTATACTGTTGATATTGGGCTGTGACCACTCATTTCAAAATAAAGAAAATAAAGTCATTAATAATTAAAAGTTACCTTGTGCCTTTAAAAAAAAAGTTTAACATTAAGGGAATGTGCAATAATTATGAGCCCTGGGGAGGGTAAAATTGGGGGGCAAGAAATTTTAGCGAGCTGAAAGTGGGGGGGGGCAAGCAATTTTGGGCAACAGGAGGGGGGGGGCGCAAGCGATTTTGGCACACATTATTGGGGCGCCTTTTAAATTATATGCTCTAAAAAGGCTTAGGAAAACCAAACAGAAACGCTTTAATATGTAAATTTTCATGCTCGCTGCACTCGCAACATGTATATTATAGACCATTTAAGGTTTGCAAAATGGGATCCAAAAAATTTGGCATGTGCAAGGGGGGGCAAAGATTTTTTACGGCGGGCTGAGAGGGAGTGTGTTGATATGCGATTTCAGCTATGTTAGCGCTAAGCGTCATAATGTATCTTAGGCTGGCAACACCGTGTTTACATTGCTGTGATAATATACGTGACGAGAGTCAATACCGGTAGTTTTGGTTTGGTTATTTAAAGTGGTTATAAATCCCTTATAAAACCCTTTCTCAAGCCCAAGGAAATAACACATGATGTCCAGAAGTGGACTCCACCTAAGGATGCAGAAGAATTCTGAAAAATCGACGGGTGAAGAGTACAGAACGTCGCAAAGTGTGAGCACTGTAGCTAAAAATAGACTAAAACTTTCAAGTCAAAATTTTCGCCCGCTCGGACCAGTGCACCCACTCCACGCCAAAATTCCCAATTTCATCCAGAGGGCGCTGTTTATATACCAGCTAGTACCGGACACGATTGAAAACAAAAATCAAAATGAACTCGTTTCACGCACCAGTAATGAACTGGGACAGTCCAGACCTCCCAAAAGAATTTAAGAGATTCAAGCAACACTGTCTTTTCACATTTAAAGGCCCACTGGCAGATAAACCAGAGCTACGTCAAGTCAATTATTTGATGACATACATGGGTGATAAAGGCAGAGAGGTCTATAGCACATTTGAATGGAAGCCAGCAGTTCCAGCGGATGAAGCAAATAACATTGCAGCCCAACCTGCTGAGGATGCCACGCTTGATGGAGTGTTTGGTAAATTTGAAGCATATGTTGCACCAAAGAAAAACGAAATCAGAGCAACGGTAACATTCAATAACAGATATCAACAGTCTACAGAGAAATTTGACAATTTCAGTAACAGACTTGAAAAAATTCTTGTCAAAGCATGCGGGT
This sequence comes from Amphiura filiformis, assembly GCF_039555335.1. Classification (NCBI taxonomy): domain Eukaryota; kingdom Metazoa; phylum Echinodermata; class Ophiuroidea; order Amphilepidida; family Amphiuridae; genus Amphiura; species Amphiura filiformis. The sequence continues at coordinate 7,842 of NW_027306055.1, forward strand.
ACCAGGAAGAAGACCGAATGATCCGGGACGCCATAGTATTACGCGCTAGGGAAACGGTGGTCAGAGAAAAATGCCTGGACAAAGGAGATGAGCTGACACTAACTAAAGCAATTCAGATTGGTCAAAACCAGGAAACAGCCAAAGAAAGCATGAAAGCAATGTCTCAAAAGGCTGAAACAAATCTCCACGCAATCAAGAAGACACAGAGAAGTCATAACCACGGTGCAAAGCCAAAGAATGGATCCGACAGAGGTTCAGACAAGAAGAAACAGATGTCGGACAAGACATTCCAGTGCAAGAAGTGCGGCAGAAGGCATAAACCAAGGTCATGTCCTGCATGGGGAACAACTTGTAAATCCTGTGGACAGAAAAATCACTGGCTGACTCATTGCCCTTCAGCGAAGAAAGTCGACCAAATTGGCACAGCTGAAAGCACATATGAGCCTGAAGAGTTCTTCGTGAGATGCGTTAGTCACTGAAGACGCACGATGAAGAAGAGTGGATTTTACCAATGAAGATTAACAATATCACAGTACCGTTCAAACTGGATACTGGGGCTGGATGCAATGTTCTACCAATAGGTGAATATAAAAGACTAAAACCCAGACCAGAAATGAAGAGGACTGATGTGAAGGTTAAAGGGATTACTGGAGCACGAATACCCATAATAGGTGTTTGCATGGCACAAGTAACATACAAATCAGGAACAGTACTATTACCATTCCACATCTCAAAAGAGGGTGGAAGACACAATAGGTATCAACCAGTGTTAGGATTGAAAGCCTGCAAGAAGCTAGAGTTGGTCAAAGCTATCTGGAACATAGAAGCTTTAGGTGGACCAGCAGTCACAAGATACAAGATCCTTCAAGAAGAGTTTGGAGATGTGTTCGAAGGCCTCGGATGTCTACCGGGTGAACACAAGATCAACGTAGACAAAGAAGTGATCCCGTGAAGAATGCCTGTCGGAAGGTTCCATTTCCGGTCAGAGAGAAGTTGAAAGCACAACTTGACAAAATGGAACAAATGCAAGTCATTGCCAAGATAGATGAACCAACTGATTGGGTTCATGCAATGGTAACAGTGGTCAAGAAAGATGGCAATCTAAGAATATGCCTTGACCCCAGAGACTTGAACAAAGCAGTCAAGAGAGAAGATTTCAAGTTACCTTCAAGAGAAGAGATGATGGCACAGTTTGCAGATGCCAAATATTTCTCCAAATTAGACGCCTACTCAGGATTCTGGCAGATCAAGTTGGACGAAGAAAGCTCCAAGTTGTGTACATTCATCACTCCGTTTGCCAGATATAGGTTTTTGAGGCTCCCATTTGGAATCTCAATGGCTCCAGAAGCATTCCATCGCAAGATCCACTGTCTGTTTGAAGACCTTGATGGAGTTGACACCATGATGGATGATTTCATCGTGTGGGGTGCTACAAGAGAGGAGCATGATGAACGCTCTGCGGAAAGTGTTGGAGAAATGCAGAGTGTAAACCTGAAGTTAAATCTTGACAAATGCCAGTTCGAGTCAACGAGCTGACATACCTAGGAGGCGTCCTTAGCGACAAAGGAATTAAACCTGATCCTAAGAAGACTCAAGCAATCCACGATATGCCACGTCCAGAGTGCAAAGGTGATATTCAGAGATTTCTGGGTATGGTTAATTATCAAGCCAAATTCATACCAGATGTATCAGCCAAGGCAGCTCCACTTAGAGCACTGCAAGAGAAACAGAATGAGTGGTTATGGGGTCCTGAGCAAGAGTCGGCATGGAACGACCTGAGAACAACACTGACTACAAGTCCAGTCTTGAAGTTCTACGACCAAGAAACCAACAAAGATCTCCGCTGATGCTTCACAGAACGGCTTGGGCGCAGTCTTACTTCAGCAAGATTCAGATGGTTGGAGTCCTGTAGCCTACGCGCCGAAAGCGATGACAGATGCGAGACTCGCTACGCTCAAATAGAAAAAGAGTGTCTTGCGCTGACAAATGCATGTGAAAGATTTCACCAGTTTGTACATGGTATGACATTTGTGGCAGAAACTGATCACAAACCGCTAGTCTCAATCTTCAAGAAGCCACTAGCAGATAGTCCGCTGCGCCTACAGAGAATGCGCATAAGACTCCAGAAGTATGACTTCAACCTGATATACACACCAGGAAAGGAACTGTTCACAGCGGATGCTTTATCAAGAGCTTTTGATCAGTCAGAGTCCGCAAAGAAAGATCCATCGCTGGAAGAAGAGGTAGAAGCATACGTAAATGCTATCATGACAACATTGCCAGTAGTTACTACAAGAATGGAGGAGATTAAGGAAGAAACTCTGAAAGATCCTAATCTTACAAAGCTAACCAATGTAATCCTGACTGGTTGGCCAGATGAAAGGAGACAATGTCCACCAGAATGCAGAGAGTACTGGAACTACAGAGAAGAGTTATCAGTAGTTCAAGGCATCATCTTCAAGGGTGACAGGATAGTAATACCCTCAAGTATGCACAACGCCATGTTGGAGCAGATCCACAAAGGGCACTTAGGAATTGAAAAGTGCAAGCGTCGTGCAAGGGATGTACTTTATTGGCCCAGAATCAACTCGGACATTGAAGCTATGGTACAAAGTTGCCCAGCATGCCTTGGAAACCAAAGAAAACAGCAAGCTGAACCAATGAAACCACACAAGGTACCAGATCGACCGTGGGAGAAAGTTGGGGTGGACCTTTTCACAATAGATGGAAGAGATTATGTTGCTATGGTAGACTACTATTCACAGTACATAGAAATCAGCACCTTGACAAGCAACACCACCAGCAAAGCTGTAATCAATGCCATGAAGTCAAATTTTGCAAGACATGGGACACCTATGGAAGTGATTAGTGACAACGGACCACAATTTACAAGCCAAGAATTTGTAGATTTCAAGAAGGTGTGGGACTTTAAGCACACAACGTCAAGTCCACACTACCCAGCGTCAAATGGGCAGGCAGAGAATGCAGTAAAACAAATGAAGTCCATGATCAGAAAGGTGACTGCAAGTAAAGAAGACATTTACCTTGCATTACAGATCTATAGAAGTACACCACTAGAGCATGGAAAGTCACCGGCAGAACTTTTGTTCAATAGGCGCATTAGATCTAACCTGCCAATAGCCAAAGTCCTATTAGGCACGCTAACAAAGTCTTCAAATTCAACGAAGAAGATGAAAAATGAGTTGAAACGAAGACAGAAAGCAAACTATGATAAGAAAACTGCTTTCTTAGCTCCACTGAAAGTGGGAGATACTGTAAGAGTACAGAAAATGGACAAGCCTACTACTAACAATCCACTTTGGTCACAGAAAGGTGTAATCTTGGAAGTCCTTCCAAATAGATCCTACAAAGTGAAGACTACAACTGGTGAAGTTTACAGAAGAAATCGGCGTCATCTGATGAAAACAACAGAGTCAACACTTCCTGAAGAATCAGATGAGGAGCCAGCTACAAACCAGCAACCAAGTCAAGCTACAAATCAACAGCCAAGTCAAGCTTCAGAGTTGTCGCCTGCTGCAAGCAAGTCACCAGCAACAGCAACAGCACCAGTTCAGTAGAAGTAGTCAAAGTCAAGTTAAACCCAAAATACTACAGCGATGAGTATACCGCTTAGACATTTGTTAAAGTTACATTCATTATTGTGTGGTAGCAAGATAACTATTGCATAAATAATATGTTTGTTAAAGAAGTTATAAAACAAAATTTGGACAATTGTACATGCATCACAAGAAGTTTGAATGTATGAAAAGTTTGAGCAGTTTTGTATGGTATATTATGCAACTTTACATACCATAAAAGTTTGAGTTTAAAAGTTACTCTAGAATAGTTAAATGAAACAGTGATTGGTAACTAAGCAGATATGTTTGGATTTCTTTTCTTAGAACATGTTTGGAAATCAGCATGTCCAAATTCATGCTAGAAAATTTCATTGTTTTGTCAAAAGATTTTACTAATTTGTAAATCTGCATAGTTGAGATCTCACTGCATCATACATGTAGTTATGTTTGTTGGAACTTTGAACATCTTAATTTGTTAAAGCAGAATGTGTTCTATAATTCTGAAATGTTAAAAGTGTTTTAAACATCACACATGTTAAAGACAATCAAAGACTCAAAAATGACTCAAAATATAGATGTAAACACTGCAGTGAAGCTTTATTCATCACTATAATATTTTACACTGCACAGGATTTGAAATGCATATTTGTAAAGCGTTTTATGGAAAACAGCTAAAATGCAAGGATACAGCAGAACTGAAATAACTCTGAACATTTGAGAACTTTCAAAAGCATTGTGAACTTTCTAAAGTATCAAGTTTTGCTGAACTTTATCTTTTCCGTCAAAAGGGGAAGATGTGTTGATATGCGATTTCAGCTATGGTAGCGCTAGCGTCATAATGTATCTTAGGCTGGCAACACCGTGTTGACATGGCTGTGATAATATACGTGACGAGAGTCAATACCGGTAGTTTTGGTTTGGTTATTTAAAGTGGTTATAAATCCCTTATAAAACCCTTTCTCAAGCCCAAGGAAATAACACAGGGAGCAAGTGATTTTTGGGGGCCGAGAGGGGGACAAGCAATTTTTGGGGAGCCGTTTGGAAATTTTATCCCTCATAATTATTGCACAGCCCCTAAACTAAGAATGAATTGTGAATAGCCTTAGGGACACAGGGGGGGGTGGAGGAAGAAATATTGGCAGGTCAAAAGTTCAAATATGCAAAATATGACATGTGCAAAGGGGTGCCAAAGATGTTTTGTGCAGGCCGTGAATAGGGGAAACAATTTTTGGCAGATCAAGACGGGGGGGGTTATAGATTGGGTGTCATAGGATTTTATTTAGGCCTATAATATTGCTTGTAAAATTAAATCTTTTAAAAGAATTCAATTTTGGTTGTTAAAACTTTCCCTGTAGGCTGTAATCAATGCAATAATTTTCAAAGAATGCTGGAACCCGAAAATTTTACTTTCATTTTTGCTCTGCCAAACAATTGTAACTGTAATTGTTATAATTTTCACTGAGTGATTATATTTTTGGCATTTAAAGGCCCCGTCAAAGGCCTGCTGTAAGGTGGGATAATTCTTTACTCTTCCAACTATTATTACTGTAACAGTTGCAATTTTCAGTTATTAATTTTTGTCCTTCAAAGGATAACTGATCCTTTACTAAGTTGTGCTTTATACTAGTTTTGCTTTTCAATGATGTGCATAAAACAAAGCAATGTATATTCAACTCTACTTTTATTCACAAATATATTGCATTTTCTACCAGTCCAAACTCGTCCAGTCCTACAGGCATTTGCCACATCAAATATACCAGACCTACTGTAATAACATACATAATTTCTTCCAACACTTCATGTGACCCTATATATAATTTAGTTTAATTTACAAAATTCCCCCATCATGTAAGAGCTTGCATTGGGAAATCACCTTCAATCAAGTGGGAAATCACCCTATCATGAAATTGTGAAATCACCCCCATCATTAAAATGGACATGTCCTGCAATGTAATTATTGTTCTGGGAAAAACCCAGGGGAGTCCCCCTGGAGGTATTGCGCAATGTGAAATGAAAAAGTACCTGAAGTTAGAACATGGTGCAATGGATATGGTGATAAATGGACTAAAAAACTAAACAGGGCTGCCTGTATTTAAATATGAGGTCTATTTGCATAATAAGCATGGTTTATTATTATGATTTTTATTATCAAGTGCAAAAAACCTGAAGGGTTGGTCTTTTAAATTTGGATTTTGTTTCCCCGTTGACATACATGGAACATGAAACCACATCTTGGGGATGGTGCTTATAATTATCATACCCTTGGGGAGGGATAGAGGGAGGGAGCAAAGATTTTTTGACAAGCTTCAGAAGGGGGCGAGCATATTTTGGCAGATGGAAAGTGGCAAACATGTTTTGGGCCACCTTTTTTTAATGGAAAATGTATTTAAAATCCCTTTTGATATGGGAGCCACAATACTGCACTTGAATGACCCCATAATACTGTCATGGACCCATTTTGACGAATAAAATTCATAAAACACATCATTTTCACTCCAATTGTCATTGAGAAAAATCTAGCTTACTTCTGATAACATCTCCAATTGATGGGGCAAAAGTGTGGATGAGGTAGTTGATTGGACCAGTCTTCATTCATTGAAGAAGGTCAATAAATTCAAAGGGATTTTTAGAGATTTGTCAAAGACAAAAAAAATCTGTAAACTTTTATGAAATCAAAAAAAAAAAAAAAGTTTAAATAAATCAGGGAAATACCCATGAATCAAATTGATATTAGAAATATCAACAAAATATGAAGAAAACTGTAAGTCTGTCTTCGCATTTCTTTTTGAATTCACATGGAATTCTGTTTGTAAAGAATTCAGATTGTCTCTCCTTGCATGATTCGTTGTAACTAAGCTAGCTGGGTTAGTTATTTCATTAGTAAATATTCTAATAGTGTCAAAAAGCTTACATGTGTGGGGTAAACTGCGGTTCAGGAGTCATGGATCTCTCAATGTCCCTTAAAAAAAGAATAGTTGATCAATCCATCAATCATCAAACATTTTTCAATCAATCAATTACTTTTGGAATTATTTTGTAGATCTAATAATTATTTTATCTGATTTATTTATTGACCAATTATTAATTTATCCATTTTTGCTGAACCATGAAATGGTATCAGCCTACCGTATTGTTTGTAATAAACGCCCCAGGGGCGTTGCATTTTTCCAAAAGGGGCGTTTATTGGAAGTGAATTGTCAGTGAAAAAAGCTTAAAAATCGTGTTCAATTTCCAGATGGTGCTCCTATTAAAAGGAGGGATTTACACTATACATGATGGCGGCGCCCACGGAAAATGATATTTTCGTGGGGAATACAACAAAATTACACCTGTAAGTGCATGGAATTAGTGAAATTCTACCATAATTAGGCAATGAAATGGATGGGAGTTGAGTCATAATAGGTTTTGTCCATTCAATTTAGCGATCGTGACTGACATGACTGATGCAAGTTTTAAGCTTACCTACATGATATGTCATGGAAATGTTCGCATTTTTGTCAATTTTTCACAGAAACATTGGAGGGGGCGTTTATTAGAAGGGGAGCGTTTATTACAAACAATACGGTATATTAGTTATCTTACTTCCTTACTTACAGACTGACCAACCTTTTGGTCTAAAATGGACATATCTCAAAATGCCATTAAGGTATGACCCCCCAAGTGGTGTCAAATGAAAGAGAAAAAAAATAAAGAATGTAATAAAAATATTTTCCCACCCGGGGGTGGCACTCATAATAAGCCCTGGGCCAATATTCATATGGGTCCTTTTTATATCTCAAAATGCCAAGAGGGTATGCACCCCCCGAGTGGTGTCAAATGAAGGAGAACAAAGTAAAGAATAACAAAAATAATTCCCTCACCGGAGGCCACACTCCTCATAAGGCGCGGGTCAATATTCCTATTTTGGGTCCTTTTCATATCTCGAAATGCTAAAAAGGTATGACCCCCTGAATGGTGTCAAATGAAAGGCAAGAAAGTAAAGATTATAATTAAAATAATTTTCCAATCAGGGGTGACACTCCTCAAAAGACATGGGTCAATATTCATAATTGTGGGTCCTTTTCATATCTTGAAATGCTGAAAAAGTATGACCCCCTGAGTGGTGTCAAATGAAAGAGAAAAAAAGTACAGAATATAATTTATAAGAAAAATAATTTCGCCACCGGGGGTGACACTCCTTATAAGGCATGGGTCAATATTCCTATTTTAGGTCCTTTATAATAAAGAAGGTATGAACCCTGGGTAACAATGTATACCACAATATACTGCCAAAGCCCCATGGTTCAGCTTTGGTGCGGTAACCGCTCTAGTTTTTCCAATTATTAACATGAAGCAAAGTGTAGTACATAATATGTGCGAGTACAATTTCACCAATGTACCAGAAGGTGGACTTTCCATCAACTTATTTTTTACACATGTCCGCATGGAATTAACTTTTTGGTTCGCATGCGGAGGATTATCATATATTGTTGAAGGAGGGGGATTTTCCCCCAATGCAAAATTGGCACTGGTAGCAGTTGAAATCCATCCATACAAAACATGTTGCTGGACTTTTTTTTTTTTATCATTACGGTACTAGCCATGTTACAAGCATTTATACCTATCACCTGTTTCTTAACTTTTGTTGTATTATCATAGACCCTATTATCATGCAAATTACAGTGGAGGCCTCTTGGTGGACAAAATTTTCTTTTTGATTCGATAGGGTCTATGCCCTATAAGTTGAGAATGGACCGTCCCACTCGATTTGAGAAAAGGTCGCAAACCCTTTTGGTGGATCCAAGTAAATGCCTAAAATGAGGCAAAATTGAAAAGAAATGGGGTTTCAAATTGGACTTTGGAATTTGAAAAGTATGAATCATGTTGGGTCCAAGCACAGATCCTGGAAGGGTGTACTAACACTTTTCTTTGAAGACTTTTATCACAATTTTTTATTTTTTCAAATATCATAAAAAACACACAAATCTAAGCTAATTGAATGGACAGTAGGGGTTATTAAAATGTTCATTTTTTTTTTTAATTTTGTGCTCTCAAAGGAAAGCCACAAGTGTGAAAATTAATATATTGCAAAAAATGCAATGTATCAGTAAATAAGGCTTAGAAAAAAAATAGTTGACTTGCCCTTTAGGTGCCAACACCTGGGTCGGTCGGTTGGTTGATTTAAGCTTTTTTTTTTTTTAATTTCTGCAAAATACGACATGTGTAATGCTGCATCTTATTGTCCGTTTTCCTATTAGCTGCACAGTGTGTCTGTGATTGAAGCGCATGATCCTGCAGAAATTTGTTGTGATTACCGTAACCACCCGGGTATAAGCCCACCTTCGGCTATAAGCCCACCCCCTATTTTTCAAACCATTCTGGGAACAAGGGTGCACTCGGGTATAAGCCCAGTACTAAATTTTGGCCAAATTCTTAAATCAAATCAATGCTTTGCTCTCATATTTAGGAACAAATATAAAAAATATCAGTTGATAATTAACATTCCACACTTATAATTTTAAGAAATTGACATAGAAGATAGAAATTACTGGTACATTGGGCATATATACAAATGAGGGTGATTGTTCTTATTTTTAAATTCAAGCACTAGCCCTTCCCCGGTTATAAGCCCACCCCCATTTTTGAAGTGAAATCTGCCATCTAGGGGGGTGGGCTTATACCAGAGTGGTTACGGTACTAATATCTTTTCAAAATACAAAATAGAGCATGTTTTCAACGTAGTCACAGGGTTTATAGGAAACACAAACACGAAAATCGATTCAGAATTTGTTTATACTGAAGTTAAACATAAATAAAACAAATATTTTTGAAATCATACACCAAAATATCAAAATCTGACATAAAAAAAAAAGAAAAAAAAAAGGCGACCCTATTTTTTCAGATTTTTGGGTCGGTCGATAAGGGCAAGTCAACTTATTTTTTTTAGCCTATGCTCACTGTTTACACTTCCGTGACTTAATTCATTCAATTTTGTTACAACAATCCACCTTTTATGCCTTTTTCTGGTGCAGTTCCTCTTTTCTTTGTGACCTTTTTTTTGTGATGTGGCATTTTGTTACTATCTGGGACATGGACCAGGCTCTATATATACAGGTCTGACTGATTTATAAATTGCCATGGTATAAGTAGACTTGTTCAGCTGAAGTGGAAGTCATAGTATTTCATGATGTATTTCTCTAATTGTGTTGCTTTTAACACCAACAATGATACATACCTACGATACATTTGAGCTATTCATTGAGATCACAACCTGCTTGTAATACACAAACACAAAATCATGCCTTCGCATGATACATTTTTGACTGATACAGTAGTGTAGATTTCTTTTTGACATGGGGGGGGGGAGGGGGGGGGGAAATATTTGAAGTATAGTGAATCCACCCCCTTTTAGCAACAGAATAAGTTAATGGTATAAATGCGCGCGAAGCACACACAAAATTTTGCCATATTGAAGCTAAACTGGTGAAATATGGTGCAAAAGTGGAATAAATTTGGGCACAAAAAAATGGGCACTTTAAGGGCCAAAATTACCAAATATGAGGTTAATTTGGTCAGAAATCAACCATGTGGGCAACTTGGTAAGCTTACTGCAGAAGATAGCATGGAAATATTGGCATTTTTGAAACATCTTGGTTGAAATAAGTGGTGGGGGCATTTATTTGAGGGGGGGGGGGGGCGACTATTCGAGGAAATATGGTACAGGACTACAGGCATCATCAACATTGGGGGGAAGATTGCATGGGCCATCCCCCTGGCATAATATTGGGTGGAATTATCCCCCCTCCCAGATCTATGCCTTAAATGCTAACAAGTGCCACCCTAATAAGTAGAGTTGAGCGACTATCACTTTTTTTTTCCTAGTCGACTATTCAGCAGCAAATAGTCACGACTATCTGTGGTCAAAATTGGACCGTAAAATTGGGTCAAATATTGGGTCAAATTTACAACAAGTCAACAACACCAATTTAATGATGATTTATGGAGTTTATGATTACTTCTTAATAGTGTTATTATTGGTAAGACAATGTCTAATGTTTTTATCACATTTTTCAGTTTATATTTTAGTACTAGGTTCGTTTTGGGGCGGATATCTGGCGCTTTTAACATGATTTTTTAACATAAAAATATAGTTACGTTAGTCGACTTTTGGTTTTCAATAGTCGTAGTCACTACTACCAGTAGTAGTCACGACTAATGACTATTGGCGACTAAGTCGCCCAAGCCTACTAGTAAGCATCCCAAAAATGTGATAATTCATTAGCTATAGTGCTAGAACTGCCCTAGTTAACTTATAGTAGCCACTGGATAAAGGGCATGACTATTGCTCAGTGTCTTTACAATTCTAAATACCGGGTAATGCTGAATCCTTTACACCCAAATAATGTGTCAGAGGCAGTGAAAATGGAAATAATGGGTGAGGCACAAGGATAACAACTTTTAATTCTATATTATTTTACTGCAAAACTAGTGAGATTTAAGAGAAAATATCACCTTTTTCCCTGCACCCGGAAGCCTCAAATTTGTTTGGGTCATGGGGTACAAAGTTATGATCAGCAGGTAAACCCTAACCTAGAGTCCGAAGTTTACCGTTTTCTAAAATCCATTTTCCGTGTTGTAAAATTTGTAAATCCGTGTCATGAATAAAGCTTAAAATATATAAACAATGATATTACTGTCACAATAAAGTGTTCAATATCGCGATCAATATGCTCTGATTGGAATATTCTCACGATAATAGGGCGACTATTATGTTTGTAGGGATGTAGGGGGTTCATGCATTGGTAATATACAATTATTTCGGTATTATTAAACAGTATTTTTATCATAAAAATTGATATACACAACTCATGCTTGTTTTTAATATTTGCACAGCCGCTATCGGCGCTGTGCATTCTTTTTTCCGCGTTCTTCTTCTTTCTTCTTTCTGTCAACATCATTAAATCAGCCATCGTAGCCACATGCTTTCAGGCATGTTGACCATACTTGGTCAGTAGAACCATTTGGTGGTGCCACAGATGTCACATGATGAACTTCCGATCAAATGTCATCCACTTCCGGTCAGTGGCCAAAACCGTGATTTTCACTAAAAATGCTTCTTCTTCCACATTTTACATAGCCCCGTGACGTCACTTGCACACATGCATCGCCTATTACCAGTGTCTAAAAGTCCTTCACAGAATTGGGATCAAAGGTCATTAAGGGGTCACTTCCGGTAAAAGTATGAAAAATGTGTAAAAATATTCAAAAAATCACTGTCTTTACAAATTACAAAGCAGAGAGTCGCCATTAGCACACATGCATCGCTACTAGCCAGGGTCTTTAGGATGCCTACAGTTTTGAGGTCAAAGTTCATTAAGGGGTTACTTCCGGTCAAAAAACAAAATTATCAAAAATGTTTAAAAAAATTTTATCTCAAAATGTAAACAGACCAGAGTAATATAATCATCATACATGAATCAGTGTTACTTGATGTATGAATAGTATTTTTATTTTGGGGGTCAAAGGTCATTAAGAGGTCACTTCCTGTTTTTAGCTAAATAACTTTAAGAATTTTTATCTCAACAACTAAACATAGTAGAATTTTTTAATTAAAAGTGGAACAATGCATTTTGTCGGTGTACATAAGGTTTTTTTTTTTTTTTTTTGAGGTCAAAGGTCATTAAGGGGGTCAAAAGGTCAATCATAAATTTAAAAAAAATCAAAATCCATGTATAAGTTCCGATTAAGCTGAAATTCACCAGGAATATTCCTTATGACATCCTAAGCACTATGTAATATTTTTGTGGGGTCAAAGGTAATTAAGGGATCACTTCCGGTTCTCACAGATTCGGGTCATAACTCATTTGTCACTGCTGGCTGTGCATCCTCGCGGTCGCAGGCGAACGCAATCAGATCTCGTTATTTCTCTTATCTTTTAACAATTTTTGTCACATCATACAAAAATGTCATTTTCCGTGTTGTACCTCCGATTCTGTGATTTTCTTCTGTTTTCCGTAAAACGGAAAACTTCGGACTCTACCCTAACCAAACAATGGGCTATTCCAGTTGAAATTCATACACCCCCTATGGAAGAAATGATCGTAATATCCTACATAGGGGGTGTAAATTTCAAATGGGGTTACCTAAATGGCATTAAAATCAGGGGTGTGAAATGGCTTTAAAAAAAAAGCGGAAAATTCACCAACCAGTGGGTTTTGAAAAAAATCGGAAAATTTACCTACCAAACTACAGTACAAATTCAATGCTATTCCGCGCATATTCCACCAGCAATAAATTGAAGATTATAAGCTTCCATTTCATGGCCTAAATGTGAGTGTCGCTCGACAAAATTACATTTTATGGTAGCCATGATGTATCTTCTCTTAATTCCATATGCTTTTTATGAAATCCAATGTGAACCTTCCGATGGATGGTTTGGATTGTAAATCACTATTTGCCCACAGCGACCACGGCGCCATTTTTAACATCATCCGATGAGCGCAGTTCCAAAACAAACGTATTACACAATGAGTATGGACGAGGAATCAAAGAATATTGCGATGATGTTATATATGACCTGCGTTTCATGACCCTGATTCATGACCTTTCAAGCATCGTTAATCTTATTTCCAGTCGTTTTATTGCAACACGTAATGCTATCAGAAGTGCACAGACACTATTTTGATTTTTGATGTTTTAAAAAAGCTGAAATTGAAATCGGTCGGAAAAATGAAAAAAGCGGATTTCCGCTCTGTAGCGGAGATTTCACAGGCCTGTAAAATATGAAAATCAACACCTTCCTCCTGTGTGGGAGATTAAGGCAATGTGTCTTCCATATGGGGCTATTATGGGTTTCAACTGGAATGGCCCAATTAATGTTCCACATCCCAATAAATGGTAGATGTAGCATTTAAGACAGAAACATCACTATATATGCTAATTAGGGTTAGGGGTTACAGGTTAGGGTCAGGGGTTAGGTTTAGGGTACTCAATAAATAGTATGTTAAATTTGTTGTACATACCCAGGTGAGACTTGTTCAACAGTAACCTCCATCTTATTAGTCTGTAGTATGTTCTGTTGTGTTGATGTAGATGTCACAGCTTGTTGTTGCCTAGTAACCACCTCAACAGCTTGGGTCATCACTCCCATGTTGCCTTGAGACTGACTTGTCAATAATGCATTCTTCAATTTCTGTACAGAACAAGAAATATACACATACAATTAAAAAGAGCTAGGTATACCAACTTGATGTGTGGAAATAAGTAAAACACAGAGGGAGCAGTGTGGTGCAGTGGTTAAGGTCTTTGCCTCTGGTGCTAGAGATCCCAGGTTCAATTCCCAGCAAGGGTGAAAATAAGAGAGCTTGAACCAGGGGCCACTTTGGCAAAAAAGTAAGTGGCCCCTGGTTCATCAAAATTTGGAAGATCAACCAGGGGCCATTTCCAATTACCAAGGGGCCAATAAAAATAAAGATGTGCTGGATGAGTTAAATAAGCACTATTTGCTTGTAATTTGATAATTTTGGTTCACTATCCAGGGGCCAGTTTTGTGAGAAAAGTGTCCCCTGGTCAACTAAAACTGAGATGGAACCAGGGGCCATTTCAGAGTTTCTGGGGCCAAACGGCTCCCGTCTCCCACTTAATTTCCACCCCTGATTCCCAGCAGGACTAAAAGCATTCTAATTTCCTGGCATATAACCAGGAGTAGCACTAGGTTTTAAAACCAGGGTTCTGAAAACCCCTTGTTACATGCCCCCATATTATGATAATAATCATTAAAAGTTTTGTATTTTGTCATCAAACATAAATTTTCACTCGTTTTCAGATTTATCTCCATTGGTTTCTTCATGGAATATTCTAGAAGGCTAATAATTAAAGTGAACAAGAAATTGATATCTAGTAATGTTTAGAAGTTTTTGGATTGGATCATAATGGAATCAAATAGAACATGATTGAGATATGGCCAAACAAAGGCAATATTTCTTTTTGTTTTCTCTTGTTTTGGAAGCTCTTTAATTGCTCATATCTTTGGAGCTGTTTGTTCAATTTCAATGGAGTTTTCTGCAAAATGTAACTTTGCAAATGCTATTTACTATCCTATCATCATCATCAGTCGGCTGCGGAGCAGGCGACTACAAGCTTTCTCCAACTAATGCGATCTTGGGCAAGCGAAACAATTTTGTTGGGCTGCAGCATCCCTCCAGAAGCTCCCAGGAGGTGCTGGACATACTGTAAGTACAGTGTGCGCGTCAGCCGTCCCGGTTTCCTCTTCCCATGTGGTGGAATATAAAGCGCATATTCTTTCACAGGCTCGCCATCTTCAAGACGCAGTATATGGCGAGAAATTTGAGTTGATGAATCTTGACTCTGGCAACCAGTGGAGTGGTGTTGGTCAGGTTGTAGATGGTTTCGCTTTGGAATCCGATCCACACGCTTGATGTTTAACATGACTCTGTAGCAAGATGTTGCAAATGCATTGATCTTGTTTTCCATGTCCTTGGTAATTACCCATGACTCGCACCCGTACAGAAAGACAGTAACACACGTTGTCTGAAACAGCTTGATTTTTGTTTCGATTGGCAGGGACGGGCTTCTCCAAAGGCGTTCCAGTTTCCAGAAAGCTGCCCAGGCTAGTGCTTTTCTTCTTTTTAGGTCTCCAACACTAGAGCCCATCTTGGAACCCAAATACCTGAAGTCTGTGACATGGTTGATGGTACTACCATAGACTTCAAGTGCTGGTTGGGCGTTACAGTTAGCAGTCATATATTCTGTCTTAGGTGCGCTGATTACAAGGCCTAGATCTGCTGCTGCAGTTGCAGTCCTAGTAAGCTGTGACTGGGCCCGGTCTATGGAAGATTCCAGCAGGGCAATATCATCAGCAAAATCCAGGTCATTCAGCATCTTGGCAGGATACCTGCTTGACCGACGTGGGTAGGTAACAATTCCAGCGTCAATTCCAGAAGTTGATTTCATCAGAAGGTAGTCTACCAGGATAATAAACAGGAATGGTGCCAACACATCACCCTGAAGCACTCCAGTTGTTACTTGGAAAGGCTCTGAGATACTGCCATCTACCATAACGGCACTATTGGAGTCTTTGTAG
This sequence comes from Amphiura filiformis, assembly GCF_039555335.1. Lineage (NCBI taxonomy): Eukaryota > Metazoa > Echinodermata > Ophiuroidea > Amphilepidida > Amphiuridae > Amphiura > Amphiura filiformis. The sequence goes on from NW_027306055.1 coordinate 23,502, forward strand.
AGCACCTGGATGGCATTGACCACAACCTTTGGTATTCCATAATGCCGCAGCACTGAAAACATGACGGACCTGTTGATGGAGTCGAAGGCTTTTTGAAGTCCACAAAAGTGACTGTTAAGGGAAGTTGGTACTCCTTGAAGCCTTCCATGATCCTCCTCAAAATGTGTATTTGCTGAGCACAGCTGCGACCAGATCTAAAGCCAGCCTGGTTGCTTCTCAGTAAAGGATCAATGTGGGGTCGGATCCTGTTCAGAAGGATCTTGTTGTACACTTTTGCGGCAATGGACATAAGCGAAATACCACGGTAGTTTGTCATGAGAGAGAGGTCACCTTTCTTTGGTAGAGGAATGATTACATTCAGTAACCCATTGACGTGGTGGTGTCAGCGTTGAGAATACTTCCATACAGAATTCGAGAATCATATCAATCATGCTATCCCTCCTCCCTGAAGTGCTTCTGCAGTTATAGCACAGTCCAATCCTGCTGCCTTGTTGGTCTTCATGGCTGCTATTGCTTTGACTACTTCTTCACGAGTTGGGGGCTCAGTGATAATAGGAAGATCTTCAACAGCTGGTGCAGGAAGTTCTGAAGCTGCTGTGCCACTGTCGTTGTTAAGGAGTGAGCTAAAATATTCCTTCCATTCCTCAAGCAGTTCATGGTCACTGGTTGGAGCTGATCCATCTCTCTTTTTGACTTTCACCCCTTTCCTTGAGTTCTTCCCAGAAAGCGAGTGTATAATTTTCCAGGTGGTGGTATAATACCCCATCTCGTCGCCGCCAGCTTCAGGTCTTCCATCTGCTTATTGATGGTAGCAAGCTCATCAGATTTATAGGAGTTGTTAAGGCTGGTGTCAAGTTCCTCCATCTTTCTCTAGATTGATTGAGACTTTGAAATGGAGTACCGCTTTTGGCCTCATCCCTTTCAAGTTTAAGTCTGATGGTTGCATCTGATACCCAACTTGGTAGTCCGCATGGCTCTTGCTTTCCAATAACTTTCTCGGCCAATAACTTTCTCGGCCTATCCTATAAGAAGCTGAAAATTTAATTTTTCAGAGTTTTGACTGATTTTGCTTGATCGCATCACATTTCATGACTTAAATCAAAATGTAAGCACTAAACATAAAGCTTTAAAATGATACCAAAATTATGTAAATTGCATCAATACTTTTTAAGATATTGTAAATGATACCTTGATATTTTTGCCAAATTGCTATTCTGAGCAATGGGCCAATTAGTTTCCTGCCTTACACAGGATTGAGTGGGGATTATCATAGTTCAATTGTTATGGAAAGGAAAGGAAGGTTTTATTTCAAACTCTAATGGTGACCCGCAGGTCAAATTGCTAGAATTGTACATTAAACACACCCAAACAGACACAATGCAATTTGCAGGCAGCAGCTTAATCAGCGCCAATATTGCAACATTGAAACAAACAACTATACACACATCCAATCCAACCCCACCCCATCCCCCAGTAGGCAATCAGGGTCAGAAATTCGCAACCAAGTGCGAGAATCCTTTTGGATTCTCCCAGTGGAATTTTGCAAGAATCCATGGATTCTCGCCATATAACTTTCTATGAAAAATTGAAATATTTACGAGAATCCATTTAGATTCTTGCAATTTTGTTGACGAGAATCTTTGCGAGAATGGATTCTTGGATTCTCGCCGAATTTCTGACCCTGGCAATGAGGATAAAGTGCCTTGCCCAAGGACACAACAAGGGCTCGAACTCGCAACCTATGGATTACGAGTCGGGCGCCTTATCCACTCGGCCACACATGCTATTTACTGATTAAATAAACATCTTTTTAAAAGGATTTGAAAGTCCACTTAGTCCCACAGTCAAATACCATGAAATTAAGAATTCCAAAATTTGATTTTTTTTAAATGGGAATGTCATCTTTAAAGGAAAAACAAGTGAGGTAACTTATTGCGGTTTTTGTTGGAGCTGGTCACATATAACTCTGTATGTCTCCAACTGAAAATCAATGCAGCCTCCTTACCAATTTGACATCTGCTTTTTCTGCCACGGCTATGACAGCATTAGTTCCTCCTGCTTTTGAAATCTGTGGTGGTTCTGCTACAGCAGATATAGCTAATGGTATCTGCACTGCTGGGTTAGCTACTGATGGTGGCACTACCGGTATAGTTTGACCATTGGGTAGACGTAATAAGATGGGGGCTGAGATGGGGATTGTATTCAGAAAAGGCGCACTGTCAAGATAAAAAATACAAAATTGTTTTATTTTTTACCCGGGCTGGAGAGATTTTACCAGCAAAATGACAATGATGATAGATCTAGATAAAGGGTTTATTAATATGCACTCACATTAAGAATTGAATTGCTGCATATTATTGACACGTCAACAACATGTCAATATAAAAGTATGCCCATGGCTTGGTCGAGAATGTCAATGATGTCAATGAAGTTGAATAAACATATCGTATACAGCCTTACAGCCTGTCTCAAAAAAAATTATGCAAGTGGAAAGCGCCATCTTTGGCAATTAGAACATACTGTTGTGACATGACGCTTAATTTACATTAACGTCAAGGGAGCAGTCCTAGCTTTGCATTGCCAAAGAGGGTGCATTTTACTAGCACACTTTTTTTGGAGACAGGCTGTATATAAACCACAGTAAATGCATATTGCATTATATTTAATGCATAACATAAGCTAAGTACAAGCAGTGAAGCTACTTTCTAAACATAAGACATCATAGTTATTTAATTTTACCACTATTTCATAAGTACCATGTGTCATAAACAATCACAATTAATGTAATCCAAATTTTATGTCGACATTGGCAACTTTTTCATCGATGTCGATGACAGCACTAGTTAGTATTCCTGGTATGGGGAAGTGTATTCCTGGTTTGGGGAAGTGTATTCCTGGTATGGGGAAGTGTATTCCTGGTTTGGGGAAGTGTATTCCTGGTTTGGGAAAGTGTATTCCTAGTTTGGGGAAGTGTATTCCTGGTATGGGGAAGTGTATTCCTGGTATGGGGAAGTGTATTCCTGGTTTGCAGCCCTCGAATTGAGGATCTGAAGGGGCAAGTTTTTTGGGCAAGTTGATAATTGCCTTGGATTTTCACTGAAAAGACAAGGCAGCATGGCAATTTGTAATATTTCAAAAGGGCATCATGGCAACTGTTGAAAATTTGAGAAGGGCACCAAGGCAATTTTTCAAAAGCGAATAGATCCATTGCTGTCAGCTGAATTCGACTCTCAACTTTACACTAAAACTACCCTGATTGCTCAAAAAACCTGCTTAAATAATATAAAGCAATCAAAAATCAACAGTTTAATTTACTTAAATTTTGCGATCCCTAGTTCTGAGCTGCAAAACTGACTCAAACAGCGATGAAACAGCTGTAACTTTGGTAATAATATTGATCAAATTCGCCAGTATAAAAACTATTTCGTACAATACATATCTAGAGATGGGCTCACATATACAAGATAAGACGATACCGGAAGGGTATCGCCATCGGTTTGCAATGGGAAGTCAATGTTTGCTAATCAAGAGATCAATTGATTTGCCCAGCGCTCGGATTTTGTTCATGACACAAGGAAGCTTATTTACTAACAGCGTTTCTGATTGGTCGATGGTACACTGAAGGTATTTCTCCGACCAATCGGAAAAATGAAGTCAGATTTCTAGCAACCAGATAATGTATAAAAGCCAATGTGATTGGCTGAATATGTAAGCTTACGTAGGGGTAATGAATATTAATTCACAATAAACTATTGTGTATACTTTGATTGATAGCTGGGTTATGATGCTCAAAATAGCGATCGTGTTCAAGAGTTTTGATTTAATTTTCCATAATTTTACGGGGTTTTAACCAGTACTTGTTAATGATTTATACAGGCCTGTGAGTGGGCTTTAAAAAAAAAGCGGAAAATTTTCCTACCTGTGGGGTTTTAAAAAAAATCGTAAAATTTACCTACCAAACTACAGAACAAATTAAATGCTATTCTGTGCGTATTTCACCGGCAATAAATTGAAGATTATAAGCTTCCATTTCATTGCCTCAATGTGAACAGCGCTCGACAAAATTACATTGTATGGTAGCCATGATGTATCTTTTCTTAATTCCATATGCTTTTTATGAAATCCAACATGAAACTTCCAATGGATGGTTTGGATTGTAAATCACATACAATCACGTATTTCCCCACAGCGACCACGGCACCATTTTGACATCATTCCGATGGGCGCAGTTCCAAAACAAACGTATTACACAATGAGTAAGGACGAGGAATCAAAGAATATCGCGATGATGTTATGACCTGCGTTTCATGACCCGGGTTCATGACCTTTCGTTAATCTTATTTCCAGTCGTTTTATTGCAACACGTAATGCTATCAGAAGTACACAGACACTCTTTTGATTTTTGATATTTAAAAAAACGGTCGGAAAAATGAAAAAAGCGGATTTCCGCTCTGTAGCGGAGATTTCACAGGCCTGTTATAATGAAGGGGCAGGGCTGGGGCACCGACAGCAACTTCATTAGAGGGCACGGCAAGTGACTGCCGTCAGTAAAGGACATATTTTGAGGGCATTACGGCAGTGGGGATGGGCACCCACAGCAATATGCCGGCGGTGCCGTGGGTTAATTCGAGGGCTGCTGGTTTGGGAAAGTGTATTCCTGGTTTGGGACAGTGTATTCCTAGATTGGGGAAGTGTATTCCTGATTTGGGGAAGTGTATTCCTGGTTTGGGGAAGTGTATTCCTGGTTTGGGGAAGTGTATTCCTAGTTTGGGGAAGTGTATTCCTGGTTTGGGGAAGTGTATTCCTGGTTTGGGGAAGGAAGTGTATTCCTGGTTTGGGGAAGTGTATTCCTGGTTTGGGGAAGTGTATTCCTAGTTTGGGGAAGTGTATTCCTGGGGAAGTGTATTCCTGGTTTGGGGAAGTGTATTCCTAGTTTGGGGAAGTGTATTCCTGGTTTGGGGAAGTGTATTCCTGGTTTGGGGAAGTGTATTCCTGGTTTGGGGAAGTGTATTCCTGGTTTGAGGAAGTGTATTCCTGGTTTGGGGAAGTGTATTCCTGGTTTGGGGAAGGAAGTGTATTCCTGGTTTGTGAAAGTTTATTCTTTGGAAAATCCAAAGAAATTAAAATGAGGAGAATACTGATTCAGCAATATTACTTACTTGACATTAGCAACGGCCACTTTTGGAGCTGCTGTCGGTGCGACGGATGCTATCACACCAGCTGTAGACGTTGCTAGTCCTTGAATCACTTGTGTCACTACCGATGGTACACTGGAAACAGCAACTGCCTGTTGTTGCTGTGCAGCAGCAGCGGCTGCCTGCTGTTGCTGTACAGCAGCAGCAACTGCCTGCTGTTGACTTACAGCAGCAGCAAGTGTCTGTTGCTGCTGCTGAATCTGTTGATTAACAGACTGAACTTGCACATGTTTGAATATTGAGACAGGTCTTACAGCTGCTGCTGTTGTTGTGGTTAAGTTTTGCGGTGCTACACTAACAACACCAAGGACCTCTTCTTCATGGGTAGTCGATGACACTGCTGGGGGTGATGCGGTAGCTGTTGTAGAGGTGGTTTCACCAATAGTTACAATAACAGTGTTCAATGTTGGATCACCTATTACATCGTCCTCTTTACTGTTTTCTATGTGAGTGTGTGTGTTACTTGTGTCATCCTGACTATCTCCTTCGGCATCAACATCATCCTCATTGACCTCATCGTGTTTATCATCCTATGATATATAAAAATAAATATACATTTATAAAAACATAAAAACCTAGCAGACTATCAGAAAAGGAGAGTGACATGTACCTCAGGGGTAATAGTTTGAGAATGGAGATTTAATGTTAATTTGGAAGACAATGAAATAAGCTTTAAAATGATACCCTCTTGGTTTCCATAGTGGTTTCCATTTTGAATATATATGAAGAGGAAATAAGTGCAGTGAACTTTTTTTATTATTTTCTGTATATTTTGCACATTTTAATCACCATTCATAACCTCATAAATAAACGCGATGCGTGCGATCCAATCATATTTTATTATTTGCGTAAAACGCGAACGCAAATCGAGGTCATTAATATCTCACAATTGACCGCAAAATGCGTAATTGTTCCAATGTCGCACACAATTGACTTCTGCGTCTTGTATTGTGCGTCCAACAAACTGCTTGCTGCGCTGGCTGCCAGATTTGGATTACGCGCTACCATATTTGCACAGATTGTGATACGCACTTTTGTTATTGGTCGTTCTGTTTTAGCCTGATCGATTTTTGGCAAGGGAAGATGTAAAAATCATCAATTTTTATAAACTTTTGAGCAAAATTTTGTGTTATTTTGTAAGGTGAAGAGATTAAAGTGAGCGGTTATGAATGAGGTTAATAACTTTGCATCGGTAATATATCGGGCAGGGCATTGTGAAAAATCTAAACATTTTGCTTTGGACCTCGGAATATCCCTCGGGGCTACCCTCGGGGCTCGCCCTCGGGATATTCCTCGGTTCCAAAGGCAAAATGTTTAGATTTTTCACAATGCCTCCAAATAACCGATCGCAGTTATTAACCTCTAAATATATATCAGAACTAGTCTGGCCTACTGAAGGTACCTTTTGCTGTAACAGGTCATATTTGGGATTTGAGACTTGAGTCGATTTCTAAACAATTTTCTTGTTATTTGCCATCAGGGATTATTTTTGCAGGGTTTTGCCTTGCGTTTTGAAACATTCACTAGCAAGACCAGCCATCTTGAATTTTAGTGATGGTGTTTCTAGAGAGTGTCTCATCTTTAAAAAAGTGAATCCTGGTAAGCCCACCCAAAGTCTGTCCTAGTTCTGACCAGAACAAGGACTAACTTTTTCACCTTTGATTGTGTAGCTCACCAAAGCTTGCTTAATTGGCACAAAGGTGAAACAGGGTAAGGACAAGAAGAACAGAGGGAATAAAGCGAGTAATAGAAAGGACGAAAAAGAAGTTGACAGATGGATCATGGAAGACAGAGAAAGTGTGGTGAAAGGAACAAAATGAAACTAAAGGTACAACTCACTTTCTGAAGTTCACTTGCTTTCCTAAACTCTGCATCAAATGGATTGGGCAGCTCAGAGAAAAGACCAACTTCTTCACAATTCTTCAGAAATCTAGTAGGGGTGGGAGTCTGATCAGCTGTTTGAAAAAAGAAACATACAAAATACTTCAATGATGATAAATGTACCATGAAGGCAAAAATGGAGAAAAGTCTCAATACCCCATTTTTGCATGCCCAAATGAAGCAGTACTGAAGTTTTGGTTAGTTGGTTGCAAGTTGCTCCCAGTTCACGCAAAATTTACCTCATAATTTTTCACGAAAGCAGAGCTTGGTTCAAAGCCTGCTACTTTTTTCTTTTTGCACACTGAAGTAGGCATTGACCACTGAAACCATTTTTCTTCTCATGTGTGATCCTGAGGATGCCTTTTAATTGCATAAACCAGAACTCAAATAAATAATTGCAAGTTAAATTTTAGTTTCTAAAATTGTTTTACTCCAATGATAATGGAAATACCTTACCTATAATTGGTGTGTCTAGAGAGGACTTAAAGTCTCTCAGTCCCAGGGACATCTCATGTTTACGCCGATGGACTTCTAAATGGTCTTCATTAGCAAATTGCTGAGAAGGCAAAGAAGATAATGTCACTTTTTGGTTTTATATAATTATAATGAGGCCAAGTGCCAAATACATTTTTTACGAGTCCAAATTTATAGATTTACATATGCCTAAGTCGCAAATATTTGTTGTCAAATCAGTGTAAAGTTGGTCAGAACTTAGATATGAAAATTTTAAGTTTTGGAAAAACTACAGATTGATTTGCAAAGGATTTATTGATTTGAAATTGCTTGTAAACAAACTGTAGAAGAAAGACTTTTGTCATTTTCATAATTTTGCTTAAAATTCATTTTTTCTGGATTATGAAATAAAAAATATGATCAAACTGCTCCCAAAAAAAGTCCATGCAGCTTGCGAGAACACACTTTTACAACCCTTATCTTATAATGTGAATTTTTACTGAATTTATTAAAAATATATTAATTTTCAAGCTGAAGACAACAATGATACACATTAGAAATCCAGTCTTCTTTTGACTTCATCTCAAAACCAGTTAAGCATCAAACAAATCACCCTCTTTATTGTGTAAATACTTGATGTTAATGTGCGCATGGAGCATGGATGTGATCTTGCTGTAAAAAATGTCATTGGAAGGGTTTGCGATCAACATTTATTCCTTGTTTGATGCAATGATTATCAAGCAATACCAATGTAACTTTATTGTAAGTCCATACATTGTATATTATCCGAATATTATTATACTCTAGCGTGAAGGACAATTTAACAAACTGATTTTGTTCATACATAACAAAAAGACTTTTATTGCTCCATGTTCCTTTTGGCACACATGTGTAGGATTAAAATACCATTCTGGAATACAAACTTTCCTACATATCAAACAGAAAATTAAAAATCAGTTGTTCTATTTTAAAACAAGCCTCGTCACTGGGCAAGCAAATACCATAAAAATTCAATCTGATTTCAGTCACAAGTTCATGCCAGAAATCATCAAAACTAGTCAAGTGTGAAAGCTTCATTGAGGGATTACTTTATCAGAGATGCCAGTCAGTGATGTCAAAAATATCCTGAAATTGCAAAAAATTTCCTGAAAAATGTACATTGCCTACATGTATAGGATCATCAGAGTAAAATTTCCTGAAATCGTGAAATTTCCTGAATACTGGCAACACTGCTTTATACAGCACAGTCCCTCAATGAAGTCTTTACACTAGTCTAACTCTGACTGTCTTACATGAAAGAACCACCCACAAGTGTATCCTTTTTCACCCAAACATTAGATGAGTGAAGGATCATTTTGTTCAGCTTGTAGACAACTTTCACTATAGGATCCACAGCATGCTCATCTATCAGGGCACATTTCAAAAACCACACACACAGTTTCACATTCATTAAATTACCTTAGAAAATTACTAAGTTGCATATACCCAACTTGAGGTCAAATTTTGCTCCATGAGTGTTTAATTGAGGTTATTGAATTATGACATTGGGATGAGGCCATTGTGGTCCATAGTGTTTAGGTGTCGCCATGGTGTCTTACCTGATTGCATCCTATTGCTGGGCATACAAACGGCTTGGCAGAATTCATCCTGGTCAAGGTATCAGTTGACCTAATAGGATGGCTGCAGTGTTTAGTACATAAGTTAACCTATGTGTAGAATTTGTTTCTAGCAATATCCAGGACACTTGTATTACAGTTCACCTGTAATTAAAAACAAATAAATTGCATTTACATCAATATTTGGTGGCAAATCGCCATCAATGGTAGTGGCAAATTGCCCCCTCTGGCTCAAAATATCACAACTAAACAGATATCTAATGGTGTACATCACCAAATTCTCCTTCAGATGTACTTTGAGAGGAGGGGGAAGGCTTTGACTTTTTTGACCCTCTAAAACTTTTTGACCAGCTTTCAAAGGTTGTAAAACTTTCCCATTTTCAAAGGTGTTTTGTACAAGGTTTGAAGTACCGTACCGTAGTAGCCTACCTGAAAAGATGGGAAGTCATCAGTGTCTTGGCTAGGATTTGACAAGTGCCCATCATTTACACCATAACTGACTGTCCACAATTTGACCCTGAAAACATAAACCAGACCTCTGTTCCTTCTGGGGCTTCGCTCAGTTCAAATAGCTACTGATATAACCTTGATTATTGCTTTGGTCTTGTTCTGAGTTCACAGAATTTATTCCAACTTTATATATTCAGAATTTTGCAATCAATAAATCAATCAGTGACATTTATGTCATAGCATCAAATTCATTTCAAAATGTTCAACTGCACTCAGTAGCTCAAAAATTACTGCTGATAAGCATCCTGAAATAGGTGGCTCTTCAGGAGCTTCTTAAACTGTTCAAAAGTACAATTTTTGATTTGACCTGGTAGTTTATTCCACAATCTGGGAGCATAGGCAGCAAAAGCTCGGTCATCAACTGAGTTCATGGCTCATGAGCAAGATGATCTAAGCTGCCTTTGAGTAACTTGAATTTGAAGCATATCAATGATGTCTGATGGAGTTTTTTTGTGAAGTGCTATACAAGTGAGAGAATTTTGTTGTTTGATTGGAAGCCAATGGTGTTCATTTATAAGTTCTGAAGTGATGGAGTCAAACTTGCGTTTGTAGAGGCATTCATTTTTCCTGTCCAAGGAGCAAGCAGCCTGCTGCCTGTCCATAATGACGGGTGGACGACTGGCTAGCTAACATGCTGGAAGTCATGTCCAAGTCTTACCCATCCCATAGCCAGGGATGATAGTCCAGGGTTCAATTCAAATCACTTTCCTTTAGATGTGCTCTGAACAGGTGTAGCACGAGCACAAAAAATCCAAAAATTTAATTTTTCTGGACCCTTGGTACCTGCAAAACCAAAATTTAAGGGGTCCAATGAGAATTTAAGGAGTCCATCTGATTTACGTATCTATGCATCATAAATTTTAGGAGTCCATACAATTTTTATCGAACCATTTGGCGATGTCACTTTCAACTTGTGATTTAAGGTGGAACCACACCCCTTGATAAATTTGTGACTATTTCTGCATTTTTCTCAAAAAAATAACTACACACCGGTAACAAAAGTTATATTATAGGGGCAAGGAATGCAGTTACTACACTGGAATTTCAGTGACTCAAGACAAGCGGTACATTATTTATGGTAAGAAAAGAGGTACAGCTAGCATGTACCTCATTTCTTAACAGAACCACTTGTCCTGAATCACTGAAATTTCAGTGAAGTAATTGGATTCCTTGCCCCTATAATATATACATAACTTTTGTTACCAGTGTGTAGTTATTTTTGAGAAAAATGCAAAATTAGTCACAAAATTTATCAGGGGGGTGTAGTACTACCCTAAGGAGTCCAAAAAAAAGAAAAAAAAAAAGGAGTCTCTGGACACGCAGAAGCGTCAGATGAGACCCCTGGCTCTGAGGCAATTTCTGATTAATTTTTGGCCATCGTACTTTGCCTGTTTTTGTGCCTACACTGATTGTTTGGTTTATCGTGCCTGTTTATAAGCACAGTAATTTTAATCACTCGTTCTAGATAGTGCACTTTTGTATTCCCATTGATCCTTGTTGTTTTAGCCAGGTGGTGGCCGCATTGCATTCTCTAAATTCAGTAAATTTCCATCGTCAAGAGAAATTTTGGGGTCTTTTAGAGCTGAAATTATCAAAATCAAGGGTCTTTCGGAGATCTGTTTTGGTACAATATAGGGGGTCTTTCGGAGCTGCGAAATCCAAAAAGGGGTCTTTCTGGGGGAGCAAACCTGTATGGTCATTTGTGTTAATAAAGTGCCCCCCCCCGATTCCTTGCTTGGGAGGTGATAAGGGACATACATAAAGGACAAGGAAAGTATTGATGAGCCAGCTGAAAACTGCGAGAGTGAAAACAGGATAGTAAACTCATGGGGGAATCAGTTTCAGGCAAGGTTCATCAGAGTTTCCCGAGAGAGTTTCACACGCATCGACATTCGTCAATGACGGATTCAGGAGGTTCGGTTAGTCCTAGTACCATAACTAGGAAGATGATACCGAAGATCGAACCCTATCATAATCATTTGGACGTTTAAATGAGCTTGTTCTCTCAAGCAATAACAGATATAAATACCCAATGTAAATGATAATGAGCGCAGGTCTCAGTTTTTGGGACTAGAGCCTAAAGGTTCCGGTTCAGTTGTCATCTCTCAAAATGAACCGGATGTTCATGCGCAGTCTGAGATTTCCGAAATTGCAAAAGGGCTAGTCCGAATAATCAGACCCAGAACAAAATATTAATTTCTGACATGTTCGTGTTCTGGGTCTGAACTGTTTCCATTCGAAATCTTGATGCCAAATTGGACAAAAGAAGCACATGGTCCTACTTCACAGTTTTTTAATCCCCTATTCATGTTAGTACAGGGAACCCATACCGTAGTACTCAGTAGTAGTAGCTCTGCACAACGATGAAGTGTATACAAAAAGCTAGTGCAACGTCATTGCATGATTTCAATTAGAGTTTGCACTAAAAAATACAAGGCTCCTGTGGCTTAAATAGTTGCATGTTTGTCATAATATTTATACGCAGCTTCTTGTACTTCTTGCCTAAACACCTATGCTTGAAATTGTAATTAATACTTTATTATTTATCCAGAATAAATAAAAATTCATTAGCACATGATCCAAAATCAAATCGGCGCACCCAAATTGAGATGGCACTTCAGTGCAAACTTAAAATAGGGCAGCACCAATACGAAAATGTCATACCGATAAATGATGTGTCTGCTTTGCCCGTTTTTTTAAGTTTGCGTTGCGAACTATATTCATGTTGCGTGAATCACTCTATTGTGGACCATCCTTTTGATACTTGAGTATTTGGACAAGCGGAACAGTTTTGACAGGGCAGGCCCTTTGTCTACCTCTCTGTTTGTAATTGTAAACAAACGAGGAGGTCGAAATTGTCCTCCTCTGCGAATACGAAAGGCAGCGTAATAGTACGGCACTACAAAAGGGCTATCTGATCAAAGACAGTCATTACTTTAGCAGTAGAAGGCAAAGTATAGTATAATGAAGTGGTGTAAGCTTAAAATGCTTAAACTCGATATATGCTCAACATGTTCATGTACCCTGCTCTACTAATTAACAATTTTTGTACGTACAATTAACATGCACTTTATCATTCATACATCAATGTGTAGTGTACATTACATTGCTTGTCAATATCATTAGATAATATTGTGTTATTGTTGTGCCGGGTTGTCTGTCAAATACTAATTTACTATGAGAAGTGTAAATATTTCAATCATCTATGTCGCCATGTAAAATTTCGCAATTTTTCAATTGCCCTACCCCATTTTTGTTGGGTTTTGACCCCTTTACTCGTTGACAACTGCCCGTAGATACATTAGAGATTAATTAATGTTATGACACCAAGGTTAAGGATTCTTACCGTCCATATAATCTTTGATTTCGCGGCGATCGACTTTCAGCAAACCACGTTTGTTGTAGATGACGCGATGGTTTATTTAGGTACGATTACGTATTGGAGTCCGTCAAGCTTTTCAAGGCGGAAGTGAAGGCTTTGCAAATTTTTCGATGACATCATTTACCACTAATTTACAAATAGCAGGTTGCAGTTTTGTATTTCTTTTTTTATTTCTTCTTGCTATTACTTAAATTTACTGACGTTCATTAATTTTACAATTCTACAAACAAATTATGTATATATGAAGGCTATAAACTATAATTTAAAATATTATAAAACTATCGAATTCAGCTATTTAAAAAATGAAATTATTATGCTCTAAACAAGCAATGCTTATAAAATGGGATAAAAGTGGTTTTCCAAGTAGTGTGTTGGAAGCTGATAAGGCCAAATAAAAAAAAAAAACATGTTTCACGTCCCCTCCCGCTTCCTTTTTTGAGGTTTCTTCAATTATTTTTTTATTTTTTGAAATTCAGGTAGGCCTATAACTTTTCAAAAAATATGTCTAGATGCTTTCTTCAGCCTTGCTATACACAAGAAACACTTTTGGAAGGTTTTGAGATAAAAACAAATAAAAAGAGGCCTCCTGCTTTTCCCAGGCATTATTGTGTACTACGCTAAAACCGCTCTAATTATGGGTATTTATACCGATTTTGCGATAAAAAAAATAAATAAAAAGCCCCCTCCTCCTCCTTTTTTTCAAAAATCCGGACGTGAAGCATGCTTTTTATTTTACTTGGCCTAATAATAACACGGTAAAAACATGATGTTCAATACAATATTGATCTTCCGCATATCCGTGTGGATATTAAAACAATTCTAAAATATGAAAAAGTTTGCTAAGGGGGTACGACACCCCTGGCCAATTTTGGGCCTATTTTTGCATTTTTCTCAAAAATTATAGCGCATTGGTGACAAGTATTAAAGATATGTATATTATATAGGGGCAAGGACTACAACTACTGCATTGAAAATTCAGGAACTCAAGGCAAGTAGTTATTGATTTCAAGTTGATCAAATATTGGTTTTCCCTCATTTTTGACTGTAACTCCACAACTGTTGTCCGTGCTGAAATAAAATTTCCAGTACAGTAGTTGTAGTCCTTGCCCCTATAATATACATATCTTACTTTTCATCAATGCTCTATAATTTTTGAGAAAAATGCAAAAATAGGCACAAAATTGGGCAGGGGTGTTAGTCAGGGCCGTTCCGACCATTTATAGGCCAGGTAAGGCGGTCGCCTAGGGCGGCAAACGCAGAGGGGCGTACAAAAATAACAAAAAAAGGGCGAAAAAAAGAAGAAAAAAACAAGAATGGAGAAAGATAAAAATAAAAATTGGGAGGAAAAATAAAAAGGGGCGAAAAGAGAAACAGAAAACAGGGCGGAAAAGGAAAAGAGGGACCTAAGAAAACGAAAAGAAAAGGGACATTTTTCTTACCCTTCCCGTATTTGTTGCCAGTGATGAACCTTGCGTTTCTAAGCTAAAGCTGATTAAGACTTATTTGCGTTCAAAGATGACCCAAGAAAAGATTTTGAACCAATAATTCGTACAATAACAGTGAAAAACAGTCGCTTCATTTGGCCTGTCAATTTGCGCAACTTTATGTTTACATGTAAAGCAATACCGGTAACTTATACAATAAATGTCAAAACTTGTCTATGAATGTCTTCAATTGGGCCATCTTTTCGCATTTTTTCGGCTTTTTCAAACTAAAATTTTACACAATTATAGTGCAAAAATAGTCCACCAAATGGCCTCAATTAGGTCTTCATTTTGCAAAAGTTTCTCACTTCTGAGGGGGAAACATCCCCCTCATCCAATGCGTGTCCAACTTTATGGTTACATAATTATAAAGCAATAATTTATACAATAACTGTCAAAACTTGTCACTAAAATTATATACAATAATAGTGACAAAATGGTCTACCAAATGGTTTCAATTGGGTCTTCATTTTCCAAAAGTTTCTAACTTCTGTTCATCCCCCTCAGACACATCCATGTGCATCACGCAAGCGCACTGCCATGGGTAACCGGGTACCCGAAATTGCAACCAAAAAAAAAAAATACTGGTCGAGGAGCCCGCTATACTGGTCGGGGAGCCCGCTATACTGGTCGAGGAGCACGCTATACTGGTCGAGGAGCACGCTATACTGGTCGAGCAGCACGCTATACTGGTCGAGCAGCACGCTATACTGGTCGAGTTTCACCACGCCGAACGGCGAGTTTTTCTGACGTCGATCTAAAATACTTATAGTTCACGAAAAAATACTACATGTAGGATTATAATAATGTTTAAAAACAATTTTGGTAAACTTTTTTCGGGGTGGGTCTTTTATCTAGTTTTTTCGGTATATCTCTTATAAAACGAATCAATGTGCCCGGCAGTTTTAAAAGCGTGGTTCTCTTGCTCTCGTTTCTGAATGTTAGTTGTAAATTCAATCAGTCAGGTTATTTATTAATGTTATTTATTGAAGATCGGGTTAAGTGTCAACCGGTATTCTCTGAAATTTGTTCATTTTTTCGTGCGCACTCTTTTACCCTTTAAACACCCCCCCCCCCCCGGGTACTCACATGTATACGGGGATGTGCTGCCCATGGTTTTAGTCTCAATGGGTTTTAGTCTCATATATTTTCCTACTTTATTTCCCCGGATAGTACTGCAGCATTACAAGGAAAGCCGCATTCAAAGACCACAAAAAATGTTTGGCTGTACTAGGCTACTTGTAGGGCCTACTCCACCGACTGATCCTAATGTGCAGGGCCGACCCATAATAGGCCTATATGTAGGCCTATTACGCCTATTTTTTTTTAATCCAAAAATTAAAAGAGTCTATTTTTCTTTTCAAAAAGAAAAATCCAGTTTTCCCAAAAAAATTGTTTTCCTTCAATAATTCAAAGCACATTCCTGACAAGCACTTTTTATTGTGTAATAAACATTTAGACCATATCAGAGAGGATGCCCACAATTAAGAATTAAAAATAAAATAATGAAAAATCATAAAAAAGTGAAATGTATATGATATTATATGATGTTAGGCCTACACTTAAAATCAAAATAAAGAAATACTTAAAGGGCCACATAGATAAAAATCACGAGCTATCTGGTCAAGAATGATACGAGGAATACCGGTAACTAGAAAAGAGCGGGAACATTTTTACGTTAATTTATAAAACACAGCACAATTTTCCTATTTCATTTATGATATTTCCAATTTATTTTCCATTTTTACACATTAAACAGAACTTCAGTCACATTTTCAAAGGGCAACACCTGATATATACATGTAGGGCCTGTCATTTTTCATAGAGCGACCAATTTTCAGTAAGCTAGTGAGTCCAACTTTGGAGCCAAAAACAGTGGGTTGTAAAACACGATATTGCCTTCATATTGCAAAATTGTATTTAAACATTATTATACTACGTGTAGGCCTATTATTATTATACCACGTGAATATTTTAGATCGACGTCAGAAAAACTCGCCGTTCGGCGTGGTGATAACTCGCCGTTCGGCGTGGTGTAGGCCTACTCGCCGTTCGGCGTTGTGAAACTCGCCGTTCGGCGTGGTGAAACTCGACCAGTAGTATGGCAAGCCACATCATTCATAAATGCGAGTTTTGCCCGCTATACTGGTCGAGGAGCAGTGGCGGCGCCAGGAAATTTTTTTCGGGGGGGCATTAGGGGGCAAAGTGATTTTCAGGGGGGGGCAAAATCAACAAAGTTTGCTCAAAATTACCGAAAAAGTGGAAATTTTCGTAATTTTGGGTTTTTCTGGGGGGGCAGCAGGGGGCAAGAGTTCTGACTGGGGGCATTTGCCCCCCCATGCCCCCCGTGGCGCCGCCACTGTCGAGGAGCCCGCTATACTGGTCGAGGAGCCCGCTATACTGGTCGAGGAGCCCGCTATACTGGTCGAGCAGCACGCTATACTGGTCGAGCAGCACGCTATACTGGTCGAGTTTCACCACGCCGAACGGCGAGTTTCACAACGCCGAACGGCGAGTTTTTCTGACGTCGATCTAAAATACTTATAGTTCACGAAAAAATACTACATGTAGGATTATAATAATGTTTAAAAACAATTTTGGTAAACTTTTTTCGGGGGTGGGTCTTTTATCTAGTTTTTTCGGTATATCTCTTATAAAACGAATCAATGTGCCCGGAATACCGGTAACTAGAAAAGAGCGGGAACATTTTTACGTTAATTTATAGGCCTAATACGAAAAAGAAAAGAGATCAGATCCTTTAAAATAAAACACGGCACAATTTTCCTTTAATTTCATTTATGATATTTCCAATTTATTTTCCATTTTTACACATTAAACAGAACTTCAGTCACATTTTCAAAGCCTGGCAACACCTGATATATACATGTAGGGCCTGTCATTTTTCATAGAGCGACCAATTTTCAATAAGGTTGTTTGATGTATATAGAATTAGCTTCATTATTAACTAAATGCAAACTATAGATGGCGCTATTTATCCTAAATCGTATTTCTTTATTTGCAAGAGGTAGGTCATTAATACTGCCATTAAAACAGCTGGAATAGGTGAAACAAGCAATAAGGAAAATTTATAAACATATTTTATCAAACAATAAAAGTAATTATTTGTATTAAAAGCTTGAAAGAGTAATTGCCAGTCAACTAAATAGCGCCACCAATTTTGTCATTAATAGGCACATTTTATATCCGAAAAACCTTTAAAAATGCTATAAAAGTGACTAATTTTGTAAAAGAGGGGAATTCAAAGTTGTGAATGACTCAAAAGCATCTGTATACATAAGCATGATATCGCTTTTAGCTGTTTTAGCCTAAAATTTGGTTGTACATTATGTTAGGTTTGAAAAACTAAATGATCCCATCAAACAACCTAGCTAGTGAGTCCAACTTTGGAGCCAAAAACAGTGGATTGTAAAACACGATATTGCAAAATTGTTTTTAAACATTATTATACTACGTGTAGGCCTATTATACTACGTGAATATTTTAGATTGACGTCAGAAAAACTCGCCGTTCGGCGTGGTGAAAACTCGCCGTTCGGCGTGGTGAAAACTCGCCGTTCGGCGTTGTGAAACTCGCCGTTCGGCGTGTTGAAACTCGACCAGTATAGCGTGCTGCTCGACCAGTATAGCGTGTTGCTCGACCAGTATAGCGTGCTCCTCGACCAGTATAGCGGGCTCCTCGACCAGTATAGCGGGCTCCTCGACCAGTATAGCGGGCTCCTCGACCAGTATAGCGGGCAAAACTCGCATTTATGAATGATGTGGCTTGCCATACAGTAGGCCTATAGCGTGCTGCTCGACCAGTATAGCGTGCTGCTCGACCAGTATGCGCTGCTCGACCAGTATAACGTGCTCCTCGACCAGTATAGCGTGCTCCTCGACCAGTAGCGGGCTCCTCGACCAGCCTAGCGGGCTCCTCGACCAGTATAGCGGGCAAAACTCGCATTTATGAATGATGTGGCTTGCCATAAACACGCTCTGTCTGTCGGGAGTCGGTACTTTATAGGGCGCACACCACCAATAACGGCTAATAATAACGGTGGCTGGGCATTGATTAGGAAAGAATGTTTGTTACTTAAAGCTGAAAGCTGATTTTTATATTCTTTCGGATCACGGTGACTCGGGAAAAGTGAGCGCGGAGCGGGACGTGGAGTAATCTAAGTGAGTTCTCGTTTATGGCGTCACAAGCTATGGTTGTTCATGTATAGTTAGAAGTTTGAATATACTGATATTAATGACATCAAAATACTAGTATAAAATTGTTATGAAAAAGTTTATATAATTATATTAGTGACAGTAAAAGTAAAGTGTACGTAGGCTTATATTATTGAATGCAACATATCATAATGCCATAATTGTATTGGCACTTCAATACTGAACAATTCTGATTTTAGAATCTGCCAGTTTATTAATCGCGAAATTTCAGGTTAAAAATAAAAGCTCATAAAAGCTAACAAACAGAGGGAGTAGGGTGACTGAAAAGAACAGATGTGAAAATCTATCAATTGTGCACACATTAATTAAATCAGAGTTTTAAGCTTAAATAGGCCTACAATATCCAGTATGCACAATGGGCAAGTGGACTACGGGGTAGTCTACCACTGGTGTGACCCACCTTACCACTTTTTGGTATGCTTTGGTGGGGCGGACGGGAGAGGCTTTGCCTAGGGCGCCAAAATCCGGAACGGCCCTGGGTGTAGTACCCCCTTAAAAGATATTTACAATGCAAAAATGTACCGTACATCGAGTAAAATATTTCACTAAGAGACAAAATATAAATACGGCCCTAAATATGATAAGAAATAAAAATTCCTTTAAAAAGGAAATGGGCGTACCAACGAAAACTGTCAATGATTTAGGGTATTGTAAATGTTTAACGTTTGGATATTATTTTTGGTGGGACATGAGAGCGCATCAGACATAAGAAGTTGCATTCTGAATACTAAGAATGTCGTTATTATATCAAATAATGTTGATTAGCGCGGATATAATTTACATTGTATGGCAAATGATTAAAAATTGATATTGTTTATAGGCCTACTTAACAGTTGTCGAAGTAAACTTTTTTTAAATCTATTAAAGTGATGTAATTAAAGTGTATGTAGCTGGTACGAAAAGCGAAGTTAGGATGATTGAAACCTTTGACCTTTCGTATTGAAGATAATGGTTTTTGTAACCAAAACCCAAAAAAGAAGCAAGTCTTTTTGGGAAAGAAGTGTATGAAAGGTCAAAATTGTCAAAAGATTGTTTAAAAACCGAAAGTTTACTTCGAGGATTGTTGAAAACATAGGGTTGTAATAATAAGACTGACATAGGGTTGTTATGCAAAACAGACCAAGAAAAATCGGACAATACTTGTGTAAAGTGAGAGGTCTATTCGTAATATGCATTTTGTGTGTGAAAAAGACCGTTTTATGTGGATATGCTCCAGAGTAACGCATCATGTTGATAATCAGCATGAAGTCTACAAATTTGTGAAACTAAGAATGAGACGTCGTAAGAATGACAACAAATTATATAATAATTTATTTATAGTGCATTTATAGTGCATTTATAGTGTACAACACATACGGTATAAGTTTGAAACATAGCATACAGGGTACAAGAAATGATCAACAATGAAGTTGGTAAATTTTTATAGGCAATATAGGTGAATACTTACATAAGTGTAAAACTGCGCAAAAAATGATAAGCGCATGTTAGGGGCCGTCCATAATTTTCGCCATTTTAAGTTATGCACAAAGCGTGCGTAAGAGGGGGGAGGGGGTAAACATTTTGGGCATGTGTGCATAAGAAAAATGGTGATTTGTTTGAGCAATAAAAAAATACGAAAGTGTAAAATAATAGTATTTTCCCAACATACCTAATAAAATTTTATTGAAATTGTTTAACAAGTTCTATAATATACCAATATAGTGATTTTATATCTAATGTTGTATTTCGAGTCTATTATGCACAGTGGTCCTATATACCTTTTGCTGAATACAAAACTTTATTATGGCACTCTATACAGCATCTTACCTTAATTTTCAACACTTGAAAGCTCCTAAAAGTTGAATAGTAAATTCAAGTCTCTCTTTCATTAAACACGGTTTAAAATCCGGGTAAGTTTTCTGAGACCCAGTCGTACAAACTCACCCAAACAAAATTCGAGAACCCGTGGCCCCTTCACCGGGTTTGTGGTGCAAGGAAGGATGCACACCTTGATTTCGGATATTTTGTTTGAAGTAATAGTATTTTTTTATGTTTTATTATGTGGAAGTCTTTTAGACCACGAAAGAACTGCCACACATTCCATTAAGAATGAATGGTGCATCCGAAAGTTATGGGAAAGGAAATAAAATTGCAAGGAGACCTTCACACCATATAGACCTAGTACTCCCGCACCAAAGTTGCATTGTATACGCCTGCACAGTAGTAGGCCCCTGGCAAATTTTTCACGGGTAAAAAGTTATGCACGCTTTGCGCGTAAGTGAAAATGGCGAAAATTATGGACGGCCCCTTATGGTAATACTGTCATGAGCAAAGAAACAGTTATTAAAATGCACAGTGTAGTGATATTTAATTTGTACCTACTTATTTACAAAACATATTTACAAAAGAGAACGTGTGAAATATTAACGTGCTACTACATTATAAAAATAAAAGGATATGGGATTGCACATGTTTTTTTTGTTGTTGTTGATGTTATCCAAGAATTTACGATAATTGCCTCGACAGAGTTGGAGTTATGTTTTGCCCTGAGACCATGCTACCTAAACTCAGGTTTTGGTGGTAAAGCCACCCTAAATTGATCACGTGTCAAAGAAAGTTCACGAGTACCATTCTATCAATACATACTTAATCGGAATCGAAATGCGGGATAAGATCGTGCCTTCTGTTTTGGACGGTTTATTGGACCCATGTCTTAATGTCTTTTCACGTCTCTGTCACATGATACAGGGTGAGTCAAAAAAAGTGCAATAGAGAAAAGAATCCGTTTTTACTTAAGAACCGAGTTGAACTTTTTAGGTTTGAAAACATTTTATATAGGCCTATGGTACGGTATATCCATCAGTGACCTTGTGTGAAAAAATTAAGTAATTAGCATTTACCGTTTTGTTTTTATGACACATTTTATAGCGCTACCCAATTTTAATGTTTGTCCAAGAGACATCTAAAATTTGTCATCCCACTCTGTGTAAGGTAGATTTCGAACAACTGCCATTTTCCTAAACCTTATTGGCATTAAAATAAAATGGAGCACCCAAAGTGTTATTGCCCTTGGTCTTGTTTAAGGAGAAGAAACATTATTTGTTGTTATTTTCATTTTACCTTTACTTTAAAGATGTTTATTCTCTATCAAAAACATACAAATTTGCAGGCGGGTGTTTCAAATGTCAAAATGAAATGCGCGCAAATTGAAATGGAGTGAATTACAAAATATCCAGTAAGTTAAAAATTTAAAGAATTAAAAAAACTGGAGTTGCGAGTCGAGTGAGTTATGAAGGACTTAAAGTAATGTTAGAAAGTTTGTTTGAACAGAAAAAAGAGAAATTAAAATAACGCAAAAATCAACCTTATTTAAGTTAAGTTTCGGATATGGTGCCTTTACCGCGCACTGTGTGATCTCATTCAAAATACATGGTACCTCGTGGACAAATAACGGAATTGGGTATCGCAACAAAAGGACACGTCAAAATTAAACGGTAGTTGCGATTCACTTCATATTTTCACAGAAGGTGGCCATTGAGTTTAGCACTTATAGAATCTTTCAATATTGGGAAGGTTCGATTTGGTTCTTACATAGATATCGATTCTTTGCTCTATTGCAGTTTTTTTGACTCACCCTGTATGGTAATTAAAATCTCAAGTAACTTGTCATCTTTTGAGCTGTCAAAAATAGTTCTATCTTTTATTTAAATGCCATCTTTGATTTCTAGTTGTCATAAGTTAATGTCTTCATCTAATTAAAAAGAACGATATTTTCTGCAACGGTGAGAAGTTGCTATAGAAAACGTTTAAATATCTGGTTATACAGCCTGTCTCAAAAAAATTTGTGCAAGTGAAAAGCGCCCTCGTTGGCAATTAGAAACACCGTTGTGACATAATGCTTACATCAACGTCAAGGGCATAGTCTTAGCTCTCTAATGCCGTTTAGTCTGTTCAATTTGCTTGTTTTAATCTCGCGATATGCTTACTTAACAACGAAAGGGTAAAATCACAATTGTGCCACTTTTACTAGGGAATAGGGCTGTACATGTAAATCAATGATCAAGAGTTCCTTCATGAAATCAAAAGAATGGATCAATTACACAACAATACAAATGTTTTTAGTGTCTTATCATGATAAATGTATAATGATTCTCTTTTTCCACTTACGACAAATTAAACGATAAATGAATATTTCACATTCTGCTGTAAAATTAAATACATGTGCATGTCAATGCTTTTACCATGGTAAATACTGTTCTCTTTGTCATTCAAGACATGTAAGACAAACAAATATTGTACACTTACAGGTTAATGAACTTTAACAAGTTCATGAAATTAGACAAAATAATGCACGCGCGCTTGGTGTTGATGCGTCTAATGCACGAGCCCCGGGGGGTGCATTGGACGCATATATCTCGAGATTTAAAAGAGCAAATTGAACAGAACAAACGGTATTTGAGAGCTAAGACTGTGCGCTTGATGTTGATGTAAGCATCATGTCACAACAGTATTTTCTAATTGCCAGAGAGGCCGCTTTTCACTTGCACAACTTTTTTTGAGACAGGCTGTATATAGGGTATACAAAACCATCCCATCTTAGATTTGTAGGCCTCTCTTTTTCTAGCTTCACTCCGCCCTTTACCGAATTACGGACTACGGAGATATGTATAATATTTACTCCGCTAGTCAGCATCCCGGTCAGCATGTCAGCGTTAAGGTTTAGGCCCATAGATACCCGTATAATTAGCATATCATTAATCTGCGCAGATAGCCCCAGAGAAACCAGTATATATTAGCATATCATTAAATCACTTCGCCTTTCACCTAATCAGCGTTGATGTTTTCATTTCTGATAACGCCCGGAGATAGCCGTATATTAGTAATTATATCATTAGATTGCTCTGCGCTTTCACAAGTACCAATCAGCGTGTTTATACTGAGCACTGATATGCATTTTCACAAAGTATACGTTACGTTTTACAACCAATCACAATAATGTCATCCTTGCACCTGTCTTATCAGAGCTACTTGATTGAGGGTTCATCTTTTACTATGTTTTCCATAATGTTGTCTTTCCTTTGATTTTTGTTTCTTTCTCGTTTAAAAAAAAAAAAAATATTTACTCATATGCATTTTCTTTAATTGTTTAAATACTTATTTACTTGATTTATTTCTTGTCATTTACTTTAACTTGTTTTAAATTCAACTGTCCATGACATTTTCTGAATCATTGTGTTCATTGGCGGGTGATTGAGCATGTTTATCTTTCCATTATCTTCGCCATTTGTTTACTTGCCGATATTTTCACCTTGATTGCTGGAATGTCATGATCAATTTTCCCCTTTTTGTTTGTGTATTTTCAAGTCATATTTAGTACTAGGTTTCCAATCGTTGTGATCTTTTTTTTTATATAAATAAAAATCCCTTATATTATTATTTCTGTATCTATTATTGATTTATATTATTTTGTTTATGCATTAGCCTTTCTTTATGGTATATTTATCAGTTACCTGGTGGTTTTCTGTGCTCGTATGATTCTGTCCTATATGCTTTTTGGCCCCTAATTTGTTTTCATCACCTACTTTAAAGTTCAGTGTTTAGTGTAAGGCCAAGTAAAAATAAAAACATGTTTCTCGTCCGGGTTTTTAAAAATTAGGAGAATGAGGGGCTTTTTATTTTTTATTTTTTATTGGAAAACGACGCTAAATACCTGTATATGGCACCATCTTTCGGGTATTCGACATACAGATTGATATCTGAGAAAAAGGAGGAGGCCCTTTTTATTTTATTGTTTTGGGAGGTAGACCCCTCTAGTGATCACAAAACTCTTCTTAAATGATGTATTATGCATTTACAAAGCCGTAAAATAAGTTTCAACTTCTGAAACATCTTTTTCTACAAGTTATAACTGAAAGTTTACAAAATAAAAAGAAATTTGAAAACTCTTCAAAAAATGAGGAGGGCGCGGACGAGAAACATGTTGGTTTTTTTACTCGGCCTAACCTTGTGGGTTTTTGTGGGTGGGGGTGTGTGTGTGTGTGTGTGTTTTTGTTTTGTTGTTGTTGTGTGTGTTTGACGTTGGATCTTCATGGCAAATTGTAAAAAATGTTTGAAGAACATTACACATGATCGTATAATGTTAACTTGTAAATACTGTAATAATTTATATCATAAAAAATGTGTTTAGGCTGCGTTCACATAGAAGTATACGGTATACGGTATTCGCTATACGAAATACGCTCATTCGATCAGGCTGAGTTCATATAGGAGTATACTATGTGAACTCAGCCTGATCGAATGAGCGTATTTCGTATAGCGAAATAGTGAATAGCGAGTATAGGTCAGTTTACCAATTTTCTTCGTCTAATCAAATGCTTGTAACTTTACTTCTTGAGGTCACATTGCATTCAATGAGGTGTCATAATGTGCAGAATTAGATAGTGCATCTATTTAAATAAAAATGAATTTACCCATATATGGTTTAGTTTTAAAATTAGGACGGTATACGCTGCACTAAAATCGAACACGCACGATTCCCACTATACTATTATACGCAGGTATACGGCCTTTTCGAATAGTCTGAATAGTGCCCTTTTATGTGACCCGGTACTATGAAATTACCTTGCTCGATTTAAGCTATGCGCTTACACCTACAAAACGTGCACCGTATACCCGAATAGTATACTTCTATGTGATCGTAGCCTTATGTGACCCTGTACGATGAAATTGCCTTGCTCGATTTAAGCTATACGCGTGCATCTGCAAAACGTGCACCGTATACCCGAATAGTATACTTCTATGTGAACGCAGCCTTATGGCAATATTGATGATGATAACTGGATGTGTTTTAGTTGTACTGGTACTTTATTTCCATTCAATCACATCCTTGATGATAATGAATTTAAATTTAATCTTTTTTATTTCAATAACTCCATTGAATATAATAAGCTGCTGAGTCTAAAATTGAATCCTTTCTTGTATGATGATATTGTTGATAACAACGCTCTACAGGGTCTATTGTTCTATTGTCTCCGATTAGACCGCTGACATATTGGCAAATTTTGCCAATCAATATTCATGAGCGTGTACATTCCACGTCCAGTTTGCGAAATTGGGTGAGTTGTGTTTGGTAGGTGTGAAATACATCTGACTGGGCGTTTTAATTACGTAACGAATAAAGGCATTGACATCGTCGAATGGCTGCCCAGTGCTGTTATGTGTTTAGTTATTATATAGGCCTAATAATTATTATTAAATGTATTCATCATTCCTTTCTTTTCCCTTCTCTGTACTTATTCTTTCCTAGGCCTACACTTTATCACTCCCTCGCTCTCATTGTCCCCTCTCACCCTCCCTCTCATTCCCATCATTTTCCTTATATTTCTATTTATCTACTTGTCTTTATTATATCTTTTATTTCTCCCATCCTCCAGCCCTCTCTCATTCTCCATATCCCCTCCTCCCCTCTTCCTCCCTCCTCCCCTCCCAAGACTTCTCACAGAGGTGAATCTGCCCCTCCCCAACCCCCTCCATTTGTGTACGCCACTATTTCTATACCAATCTCCTTCTTAAAATAAAATTAAATGGAAATTTCTTAAAAACAACCTTTATAGGCCTATACTTAAACTTCCATGTATACGTATAGTGATTACCATTATAGTGTAATATAGATGTATGGACTGGATATGGCAGCCTTCATACATTCTAATGTGTAATCGATCACCAAGAGCATTCAATTTATTTTGAATATTTAATCAACTTTTTAGT